>NC_091822.1:136921123-137221123 GCF_038994185.2 Dermacentor albipictus
GAGGCCTGTTCATAACTTTCCTTGTCCTCAAACGTACGTATATCATAATCACTGGGCACGTCGTCTTCTCTTTGGTATTTACCGTATTAAATAATATTGCTCTTTATTATTGCGACGATATTAAAGAAAGGGCTATTTCCCAAGTGGTGGACGTGCCGGGTGTACAAGGAAACCTACCAATTATTCAACACACGCCTCAGGAGAGGGGCCAGGCCAGCTCATAAATTGTTTTATTTTTTTTTATTATACTTTCACTTCGCCGCAGACAGGAGCGAGTTAGATGCGAGGCCTGAGAAACGATCTCTATACGTTGGTTAACCAAATTACTGGAGGATAGAGCTTGCTGCTCGCGCCCGTCTATGTATTTTTGTCCATTCTCTCTGTAGAGTGAAGCAGCTCAAGAGCATGAGACCATCGACTCTCAGCGTTTGCGAAGCGTGTCCGAAAGGGAAGCTGAGCAAACAGAGCGTGCAAGCAACAACGCTGTTCCACTAAAGCCTGCTCCGGTGCGGACGCGCGAGTGACATCGTTTGTCACTTCCACACCAGTCCCGCCTTCCTTTCTTTATTTATGTGCCCATTATGACGCTTGCCTTAGGTCCAACTCTGCACGCCCGCTCGGAAGTCTGCAGCGCGTTCTGCCGGAATGAGACAGACGAACGCGTTTAAACAGGGCCAACTGAGCTGCAGATACATGCGAGGTCTTCGTTTCTACGTGTAGTTAAGTGCCTTTTACTGGCCACAATACTTCGCCGTCACGCTGTGACGTGGCTTTACGTACTCTGCCCCAAATACTCTGCCTTTATAGCGCTGCTGGCTGCAATTGACGGAGTTACTATATGCTTCCTTTCTAAACTATATACTGCACGGGAGAGACAGAGAAAGCTGTTTATTGAAACGCAGATTCCTGCCACCGTGTGCATGTTCCCATACATGCTGCTCTGCATGGAGGAGATGATAAGGGTTTTAAATGGCCAGAGAGCGACAGACATAGACAGGGTCGGGAGAGAAAGTAAAAAAAGAAGGCGTGAAAAAAGGCAGAATTGGTATTTACATGTAAAATGAATTCGTGCAGCAACTATAAGGCTGATTAGGGACATTATAGCTGGTTGCCGCTGGCACTCTGTTCTACCCGGGGAGACGATTGAGCATATTTTAATACAGTTAGTGTCTTTCATACACAAACAGACGGGCCCAGCACAGAGATCAAGGAAGCTTGGAGAGAGAGAGAGAGTGACAAACAGTGGCCGTGTGATATATCCAACCGCCGGCCACGCTCTTGGATATAAGTGTAGCGTTTCTTTTTTTCAGAGGACTTTAGTTTGAAGTAAATGTTGTGTCCCTCTCTGTCTCCTTATTTCGAACCATTTTTGTTTTAAATACTACGTACCAATGAGTCCAAGAGGAATTAACTCTCTCGAAGGGAAGCCTCAGCTTGGAGCCCACGTTTCGGCAAGGGGTCTTGTTTTCGTCAGCGGAGATTGTGAAACGCTTTGACGACTGATGGACAAGTGTTCGTTGCGAGCACTGCATACATGCTCCAAAAGAACTGCTTCCTGGCCTACGGTATTTGCCGAAAGACAAATTTGACGTTAAAGATAAAAGGACACACACGATACAAGCCGGTCGACTTTGCCATCGCTGATGTGCCTTCCTTTTTGGGTGTGTCCTTCATAGCGACAAATATGTCTTCCAAATGTGTGTGCAACGTAGCAACACAGCATTATTATAGAACAACTCGTGGCCTTCAGAGTAGCGCGGGGCACCATTTAGGTGGCGTTGTTACGAACTTGTACCGCTGCACCACGATTACGGCTTTGTGGTCCCGTAGCGCTCGTCACCCGTTTCGTGACAGAGCGTTGGTAGCGAAGACTCCGAGCCTGGCGTCGATGAGAATAACAAAAGGGACTTTATACATTATATACAGGTTATCATACAGGACATGAACGGGTCGGCACTGGGGCCGAGTGCTCACAACAAACGCGACTGTTCTCGCACGACGACGTCCGGCGAAAACGCGTGATACATCTCACCCCAGTCGGGAGCGACACTCTCTCCCGGTGGGTTGGCGGATCCTGTTTTTCAGGCAGCGCGTTGCTGCTTTTATAATCCCCGAGGAACCATTGTTACTCAAACGGCCCAATACAAAGTCAGCACACGACGGGCGTCCGAGGGGTCCAACCAGCGACCGCGCTGGCCACCCGGTTCAAAGTTCGCGCGCGCGGTGACCTCCAGGCAAAGGGAGGCGCGGCGCCGGGCTGTCTGGCACACGCTGACACGTCCAAACTTGCGGCTTGCCGAGGCTTCTCCGCTTCTCCCGCAGGACCCGCTGCCTGACGGCTCAGCATCTTGACTTGTGAAGGGAGAATTAGGGCGCTCGCAGGATAGATTCTGCATCTTGCAGATTCGGAATCCGGGCTTGTGGTAATGGCACAACAGCATCCCCGCCCTCAGATAAGGCGCCGGGAAGACGAGCTGCCTCCACGTGGCTCGGATGCCAGGCGCGCACGTTCGTCAGGCTCGTCCAAGTTCACGTCCAGTGTCGGGACGCCAGGTAACTTCACGTGCCCAGGTCCGACTCGCCAGGACAGGAGCTCTGCTCACCGCGTCGTCGCCAAGGTACCTCGACCAGCTCCGCTCGGGTCGTTCCTAAGACCTTGCTTCTCGCCACTGGTCCCGCTTGGTCGTTCTGCAGCTTGCAAAACCGACCGGCAAAAGGCAACACCCAACACGAACAAGTGCCCTCTGTCTCCCGTCAAACACCAGACAAGGCCATAATTCAAATCAACCTAACTAAATTGCTATCCCTCTTTTTGCTCCCGCTGCAACAAGAGGCAGGTGTACGATCTAGTACACAAGGCTCAAACAACCAGTTTTCAAATTAACAACACAACAAAATAGACAAGAAACAATTATTAATCAGCAATAATAATTACAAATGGAATGGTCCCCTTGAAATCACTTGGACCGAAAACATACCACTAAGGAAGCAAATGAGGTCATTCATTTTTCCCGGCGATATTTTCGCGGAATCCGAAGCTGCTTATATTTGCGACCCTGTTTATCCGTGTAGCGGCGGTACAATAAGCCAGATTCCTTGCCAAATGAAACGCTCTTTTTTTTCACTCCCCGTTTGACGCTCTTCCTCAGATCGCCTAGTGAACAATCTTCCTGTTGTTCGCGAATCCGAGTTTCCCTTTCAACTGCAGCCTGCTCCTGCCAGCTGGCGGAAACCGGAGCGAGTGTGGAGCCCGCGTCGCCTAATTGCGGCGTCGCGTCTCTATCGTGGCTAGCACTGCACGCGTCACTCCCACTCACCTCCAGGACCCGCTCGCCTAGGCCAGCCTCCGAGCTCTGCCTCTCCCGTGACTGCTCGCCACTCAAGTTACCCTGATCGGTCCCTGTACCGCACCGCTGTTCGCTCACCGACGCTAAGTCAAGTTCCCTCGACAGCGGGCGCGCTTTGGATCGCGTGGGGGCCATGTACGCCACGTCGGCAAAGAATGATTTGCCGTGATCCCTCAGCAGCTGCTCCGAGCTATTTGAGAAGAGGTAGGAAAATTGCTCCGGGAGGGCGGCTGACACAGCGGCTTCGGTGTTAAGTTTCCCAAACTCTCCTTCAATGATAACCGTTGCGATCGGTAAACAGACACTCTCCTTCTCGGCCACTTGCCGTATCCTAACGCACTCTCCCGTAAAATCACTCGAGGAGACGAAAGACGGGTGAACAACGTCCATAGTTGCTGCAGAGTCCCGAAGTGCACGGCACTTCTTGCCGTTTACCTTAATTTCCTGCACATAGGGCTCCAATAGACGTATGTTTTTGTGAGTTTCCTGTATCGTTGCAAAAGCAATTCTCTCTGGGCAGCTTGCAGCGATGTGCCCTTGCTTTTTGCAATTGTAGCAAGTTAACGGCTTCCGTTTTTCAAAAGAACGCGTCGTATCGTTTCGCTGCTTGGGACCCTCGTTAGCATTCTGAGATGCACTCTGTCCTTCCCTTACAGTTTCTTTGGTAAGAGACTCATCTTTCCGAAACTCGCGACGCGTGATTTGCTTCCGTTCGTCGGACTTCCCGGAAAACACATCTCTTCTATCAGCTTTTTCTACGCGCACCGCCTTGCTGTGCAAGCTGCGGCGGGTGTAATACTCTTCCGCTAACTCTGCTGCCTTGTTTAGCTTAACCTCCTTTAGCCTATCTTGCAGCCAGAGCCGGACATCCTCATCAATGCAACGGTAGAACTGCTCCAACGCGATGCATTCGACAATTTTGTCGCGGTCGTCGTAAACCTCTTCGCCCTTCAGCCATTCCACCAAGTCGGCTTTTAGACGAAACGCGAAGTCAACATTCGACTCCTTACCCTTTTTTGCATACCGGAACCTCTGCCGGAAAGCTTCGGGCGACAATCTGTACTTCCGCAGTAGCGCTTCCTTCACATCACTGTAGCTCTCAAACGCCTCTTTCGATAAGCAAGTTATTACGTCTGATGCCTCCCCAGGAAGCAAGGCTAACAGATTCTGTGCCCAGAGGGATCGCTCAATGCTATTCCGTTCGCACACGTGCTCAAATTTCACGAGGTATTTGGCCATATCCTCTCCGACGACAAAGGGTGGAAGTTGATCGCGTATTCTTGGAACGTTAGAAGTGAGACTAGGCGCCGGGGAGTTATTTCGGATCTCCAACTCTTTCATTTTAAGCTCGTGCTCACGTCGATCCCTCTCTCTCTTTTCCTCCTTTTCCTCCTCGCGACGTTGCTGTTCTTTTTCTCTCCTTTCCTCCCTTTCCCGACGTTCATTGATTTCCGCCAAGGCCTCTGCGGCTTCCTCAGCCGTTACGTCCCCAGTCCTCATGACCTCAAGGATCGCATTCTTTCTTTTAGTTGAGCCCAACTCAATGCCCAACTCCTCACAAATTTCGAGAAGTTCCTTCACCTTGTACTTCTCCATCGTTCACACTGTCCTCCTGCTGTTTACCCTTTTTGAATATACCTGCCGTACGCTACTATAACACTACTAGTAAGACATATGCAAGTATTTCACACACTGCCCTGTTTACCCCCTCAGCATCCCCTGGTTTCCAAAACACTCTTACTAGGCTTGAAACACACAAGGTTATCACAATGCAACACCAAATCCTTCCCTAAGCTACTATAACCTGTGTCAGAGAAAGTCTGGTGTTTGAGGTAAACTTCAGGCACTCACCGCGCCGAGGTAGCTGATGCCGGTCAATCCCGTAGCTGCCATCCAGTGTTACGACACCCAACCGCTGCCACCAGTGTTACGAACTTGTACCGCTGCACCACGATTACGGCTTTGTGGTCCCGTAGCGCTCGTCACCCGTTTCGTGACAGAGCGTTGGTAGCGAAGACTCCGAGCCTGGCGTCGATGAGAATAACAAAAGGGACTTTATACATTATATACAGGTTATCATACAGGACATGAACGGGTCGGCACTGGGGCCGAGTGCTCACAACAAACGCGACTGTTCTCGCACGACGACGTCCGGCGAAAACGCGTGATACATCTCACCCCAGTCGGGAGCGACACTCTCTCCCGGTGGGTTGGCGGATCCTGTTTTTCAGGCAGCGCGTTGCTGCTTTTATAATCCCCGAGGAACCGTTGTTACTCAAACGGCCCAATACAAAGTCAGCACACGACGGGCGTCCGAGGGGTCCAACCAGCGACCGCGCTGGCCACCCGGTTCAAAGTTCGCGCGCGCGGTGACCTCCAGGCAAAGGGAGGCGCGGCGCCGGGCTGTCTGGCACACGCTGACACGTCCAAACTTGCGGCTTGCCGAGGCTTCTCCGCTTCTCCCGCAGGACCCGCTGCCTGACGGCTCAGCATCTTGACTTGTGAAGGGAGAATTAGGGCGCTCGCAGGATAGATTCTGCATCTTGCAGATTCGGAATCCGGGCTTGTGGTAATGGCACAACAGCGTGCACTACATCCATTGGGCCGTCGAAGAACGTAGAAAAACCAAGCGACACTTCCACCAGAAACAATCATTCTGCGAAAATGCGTGAACAGATGCTGAATAAACATATTTAAATCTGAATTTTCCCCTAAAGCAATACATGGCTGGCTATTTAGTTTTTGTGCCTTTTGTTACTATGTTCCTTATAAAAAGTGCCGCAATTATGGGTCGCGTCTTCTGGGGTCTTATGCTTCAATGAACTTTGCGGGTTTGTTCCCCCTTACAATGATGCTCTTACAGGCGTTGTATGTACTTGCATAAATAAATAAATAAATAAATAAATAAATAAATAAATAAATAAATAAATAAATAAATAAATAAATAAATAAAAATATTTCTCTCTCGGTAAGGAAGCTCCTGTTACGTGGAAACGTTTCGCAAACATGGCCACTTAGCTTCGTATGCCGAAAGCCACTTGACATCTGCGACCATTCGATTTTGGAAATTTCCTTTCGAACTATTTTCACTCCACTACAGCACTGTAGGCCGGATTCAGCGACCGACAAAGATGAAAGGAAGTGCGTTTGTTCTCTTTCCCGTGCTGCGAGTTACTCCGCTCGCACGCGAGACGTTTCGCACGGTGATTTTCCAAATGTGCGGTCTTTGCATCCCCGAAGGTCAGCTAGCAAGAAAAGCGCGCACACGTTATCAGCTACGAAGAAACGAACAAAAGGGTGTTTTCAAAACAGAGGGAAGCGTGTGAAGCCCTGCGTCTACCTGCCGCGCCTTCGACAGCAGAGTGGTCTATTTGTGGAAGGACGAAGCACTGTATACACCTGCAGTTCACGAACATTGCGTGGCGTAGCTCTGAAAGTGGGGGTGAGAGAGTCGTCACCAACATCACCCCTCGCCCCTTATATTGCCGGACTCCATGATTGTTGCTAGTGCGGATATTATAGAAACGATAGCTCATTGGCGAGCAGGCGATCGCGCTCCCCCACATTCATCACCGCGTAGACCTAAAACCGCAACCCTCCCCCCCCCCCCCCCCATCCCGCCGCCACAAGATCGCCTACTTATCACCTAAAACAATCCTGTGGGCTTGGACGTAAGGTTCACATTTGAAGTTGACCGTAGCTATAGTGCACACGAACGCCAAAAAGGTGGGTCGAGCCGGCTGGTTGGGCCAAACAGGTTGGGCCAAAATCCGGTCGTCGGGTTCATGTTAACTAGCCAGACGAGTCGAGCCGAGAGAGAGTCGAAGCGAGTTCGGTCAACCCGCCTGCAAGGGACTACATACATAGATGGTCTTGTGTTGACACGCCCTGCTCTCTTGACAAGATGGACGTGAACGTGGTCGTGTCAGGCTGGGTAAACTGGACTACATACTCGACCCGCTCGCGCCGAGTTCATGTAAACGAAGCTAGTGGCTGCCAGCACTACTCAGCTCACAATAAGGGTATTCCGAAAACTGAAAAAAAGGAAACAGTCTGCCTTGCCCTTGTCTATCATGCAAAGGGAAAGACGGCATGGTGCATTTCTTTTTTTTTTATCTCACGACAAGACTTTTGTGGGAAAAGTTCTAAGATCAACGCTATAGCACGCGTTGAATCCAGCTTTGCGGGCCCGAAACCGCGCTACACAAACTAAGAGCGGCAGAGACACCGTTATAAATAATAAAAACCCAAGCGGAATAACAAGGATGCAATCATTTCCGTCTGTCGAAGGTTCGAATGAAAAGATTCAAAAGATGCGTCATGCGCAGGGATCAAGAGGGCGTGAAACTGTTCTTGACGCTTTAACGAATGCATTTGACGTTGAGCCCTTCCCACGCCGACCTTTTCATCTCGAGACTGCGAGATGCGTTCGCTGCCGGACGAGCGTCACGGAAGTTTTCCGTCCTCACGAAGAGAGCCGCCGGAAGTCGTCGCGACACATCACAAAAACGGAGACGCGTTCTTCTGGGACGCTCTCTTCACCTTAACCAAGGTATACACTTCCTGCGCAACTCACGTTGGGCTATGGACGTCGGAGAAGAGAAGAGAAGGAGACGCGGAAGGGCATGCAAGATGCTCTGGAGGCAGTAGACAACGCGCACGCACGCACGCACGCACGCACAAAGGCGCGCACGACAGCGAATGGCCCCATGCATTTCTTTCCTAAACATTGCGGTGTTTGACGTCCCGAAACTGTACGGTGGGTTACAAGGGTCACCGTATAGTGCAGCTGGCTCTGGACTGTGTTTTTACCTGGGATTCTCTAACATGCACCTTAAATTCAGGTATGCGCGAGCGTTCTTGCACTTCGCCCAATCAAAATGCCCCCACCGCAGCCGGGAATCGAAGCCGCGACCTCGTGCTCAGCAGCAGCAGAACGCCATAGCTACTTTCTTTCTTTCTTTTTTACGCGTGAGCCCATTTGATTCGCACAGAACAGCTCGGAAGATGTGACTGGATAGCACATGCAGGCTTTGAAAGTCCCGTTGTGACACCGGAGTTCTGACAAACAAGCGAGAAAGCAAGCAAAGTGACAAACAAGCAAACAATAACAACCGCAAGAAGAATAGAAGGAAAAAAACGACAAACACGAGTGGCTGCCCCCATGGACACGTGTTTAGTCACGTTTTTCGAGTGACGCCTATACAAAGCGAACCCCTGAGTGACAGTTCGGCAGTTACTGCGGGTCGATTTGGCGTCGACGTATGCTGCTGCATACCAGCCGGAGCATTTCGGCATGGTCATCCGGAAGCGGGGCAACATTCCTGGGTCACTCGTCCGTTCGGCCGCCATTTCAGTCAACGCCGGTCGACGGTGGCGCTAATGGATGTCTCCCGTGTCTTTATCGCACGGCTAGCACGCGGACGGGTTTGCACAGACAGAACTGCGCTCGGAAGAAAGACGGCACAAGAAGAAACAGAGAGGTAATGAAAAAGAGGTAACACCTGCTTGGATTAACGGGCGGTGAGGACTGTCAGTCGTTCTACGCATGCGCCGCTTGCGCCTCAAATATAGCTGTCGGGCTTCCACTTACTGCAGCTCTTCTTGTCGTTGAGCATGCATTAAATAGACTTGTAGCAGAAATGGGTACGCCCCAATGTACACCAAGGGTTCGGCGTTTGATTGACAAGGAATACCCTATTTTTAACGGCATTCGTGTCGTCTGTGACGACAGTAACGCGTGGGTTTTGGCTTCCCTAGCGGTATGTACAGCAAGCTGCTAATCATGATGACGCCAATGGCATACCACTGTTATTTATTAAGATGTCTGTCAAAACCTCTCAGAGCGTCACTTGGAAACTGGAAGTACAGGGAAATAGAAGCAGCATCACAGAGCCGCGATATAACGGTCACTGTACAAACAATATGAACTACAATGCGGTACGAATTGTGCAAGAATGTCTCACAACGTCGTACAACTTTGACCAGCTTATCGCGCTTGAAGGTGTTGCGGTACGCAGTGTCAACCGTCTTTAAGCGGTCGCGCTACCTTGCAGTGCATCAGAAATATCGATCGCTAGTTAATTCTGCCAACCGATGACGACTACACCTGACGTTCTATTCACTCCGGCTCAGATCAGTTTTGAGAATTCAATTGCACTCGAACTTGTATTCACTGCTAACGCGCTAAACTATGCGTGATGGGGGACACAGCGCTGAACCGGGCTGAACTGCGTGCATATCTAGCAGGCTCAGTGCTTCACGTACTTCGCGGATTAGTCACCTTCAATAGACGCTTTCGTAGAGCTTACCTTTTTAAAGCGAAACTTTCTTTGACTACCCGGCGGGGTTTGGCGTGGCTGCTGCTGCTAAGTCGGTCAGCACCTCGCCTGAAATATATATATATATATATATATATATATATATATGGATGTTATATGTGCACCAGATGAAAGTTCCAGCAAACGGGCTTATTTACCCTGCTTAGTGAGGACACTTCTATTCCGCTGCGAAGTAAGCAAACAATAAATCGCGGCATGTGCACATATAATGTCGGCTCATAGGCACGCGTCTAAAGCACGCAAAGCTCTTAATGGAATAGTGCACGGTATTCGGCAGCTTCATTAGTTTATTTATTTGATTCTGTGAGTGGTGCATATAGAATAATCAAATGTATTTATGTATGTGCCATGCTTCTCCATTCATACACTTGTCGTCCCCAATCAACCCTCGACAGGCATCACGCATCGCCTTCATCCTGATCACGACATCGCTGCTGCGAAGAGATCTCCGACTCTACGTCCCACCTGATTTTTTTTGGTGTTTGCATTTCGGCGTGGCTTGCGAACGGTGTAACGCACAAACATAAATGTTGCGTGAGACTGCGCGAGGTCGTCTTCGTAGTCAATAAACATACACATCGCACGAGAATGCGCGCTGGATAGCGGGGAAATAAACATGTAGCCCATGCATCACCGTTAGTTGTATAGCGCACGATTAACCGCTTCCCTAAAGCTTCGTTTCACTGCAGATTCCAACGAGTTCGTCGGACCTGCATATCTCTTGTCACCTTTCGACGAGGTATACGCGACCTTGCTCCGACCTTGCGAACGCCGCCGCGCTATAAAGATGGCTGCGAGACGCGAGCGCCGCAGCACCGATAAGTTGACGCGTTTTACGGGATTGTGCCGGAGAGCAGCGCGAAGCTGACGAGAGCGGCGTCCCAGAATACCCGCTCTCCGCGGCGGTGCCCGGGCTCTTTCCTGCTCGGCGATCGGACCGGCCACGCGTGACCTGGAGTACGACGGGCACGCCTCGGACACGACTCCCCGCTGTTAAGCCTTCGTCGAAATTCCGCTAAGACGATAATATCGCTCTGCACCTGACTGAGGAGAGAATCCCTCCCTTCGAAGAAGGAAGACAAGGAGCCCAGAAAAGAAGCGGTTTTTGAAAAGAAAAGAGCATCCCAGTGGTCGAAGAGCGGTCGGACTGGCAGACATGACAACCCAGAGTGAACAACGGAAGAGGAAAAAAAAAAGTAAAGCAAGAGCGAGTGGTGGGGTCGTTCGTTCTTTCTTCTTCTTCTTCTTCTTTTTCTTTTTTTTTCCTCGCTGGACGCAATACGGAAGCAGCACTCGGTTTTACGGGTTCTTGTTCGGTGTAAAGTGACAGCCTGCAGGAATTCAGCAGTTAAACGGACAGACCTATTCGCACTTTACGGCCAACGGTGCGAGTTCCTCATGCCGCGTGGGCTTGACAGGCACGATAGTGCATGTTTGCGCCGTATATTTTGTCTGAACGTTGCTAACTAAAAAGTGCTTAAAATGAAGAATATGGACGCTACTGTGCGATGCATGCAATGTAAGGGAGGACAGAGGCCACTTGAAGCTGCATCTACAGTCTTTTTGCTTCACACAAGAGCGGCCATAATGTTCGCAGTGAAACGACTTTGGGGGTCACGCCTTGAGTTCTCGGACGATGGACTACAGTGTGCATGCAGTCTGTGTGCTCCGCGCTACCAAGGCGCCCTTTTATCCTCCCTGAGAGACACTGATCTCAACGAGACACTCTGATTAGTTTGCATCCTGTCCACGACATGTCATCATTTTCACTTCATTTGTCCCCGTTTTATATAGCGCTGTACATTGCAAACACACCTCACAGTTTTCGTTTGTGAGCCTCTCTCTCTCTCTCTCTCTCCGGTAATTAGCGTAATTACTCGATTCTAACGCACCCGTGGTCGCAGCGCGCAATCCAATTTTCGCACATTAGCAAACAATAAGGGCGATGGCCTTTTTTTTTAAATTAAATGTATTTAAGGAGAAGTTGGTGCCTATGTGTGGCGCCGGCTACTCCTCTTCTCTTACGGGATAGTTATCGTCGGAAAGCTGTCTACAATCACAAAACTGGACTAATAAACACATGAACGAACATTCACGTACTAAGTCTCTGTACTGCAACATAAATAAATGTTCGCGCAACAGAGGAGTTAATATCGCACAAATACTCACAAAACCGAAGTGTTCACACGCAACACATGAGTTCACACAGCATAAATGTTCACACATAAGATGTTGGGCACTTGAATGCCGCACCCTAAATACAACAAATAGAAATGCTACGTGAACGCCAAGAAACAATGAACATGTAATTAAGGGCGACTGTGATGCCTTTGATATTCATTCCACTGTCCAGTTTTTTTATGGTCAGAAAGAGAGACTTAGGGCGATTTCCTCTGACTCGGAAGAAGAAAATTTATTGCATCATAGATGCAGTGGCGAACATGCTTTATAGTCATTCTCGCTGCAGGACGCCTCTTTACCACTATCGGCAGCCCCAAGAAATCCATTTTCGGTGTCATCTATGTCACTTTATATAGCGCATTTCTTAAACGCCTTGCTGGCCATGGCAGAGCAATGTAATGGCGGAGCGGGCCAACCGCAACTCCAATATCTAAGGTGTTTTGGGCAAGTCTAGATCCCGGTGTAGGGCAAAAACGCTCGTGTATACCATGCATTTGGTGCACGTTAAAGAACTCAAGGTGGTCAAAATCAACCCGCAGTCCCTCACTACGGCGTGTCCCATAATGAAACCGTGGCTCTGGCACGTAATAACCCAGAATTTCTTTGTTTTCTTTCCACGAAGAGAAGTATATATATATATATATATATATATATATATATATATATATATATATATATATATATATATATATATATATATATATATATATATATATATATATATATGTCAATGGCGTCGTAAAAGTGGAGGGCAGGCTGTAGTCACCTTCACTCCCAAGCCCGCAAGCACTCGTGTATACGCCTCTAGGTCACACGCATGCACACATGCGACGGCTTCACTTTTTTTTTTCTTGTTAATTGTGAATTGTCCATTAAATTTAAAGTATCACACCGGACCATTGCGTTGTTTCAGCTCATTTAGCTTTCACAGGTGCGAAGGAGCCACTTTTGCACATAGCAGTGTTTGTAGTACTTATATCTTGTTATTCATTTTATTTAAGTCATACTGCATGCCTTGTGGCCAAGAAGGAGGGGCAAGGCACACTGATAAATTTGCAGCGCAGAAGGCCAGAACCCCAGTATAAGTTTACACAAGGAAATGAAACCTTAATTAAAACAGCTCAAAACAGCAACTTTACCTATAGGACGACCTATTGGGAACGTAAGTTACAAGCGATTCTACAGAGATAAGATGATGAAATGGTATAGCATTCCATTTTTCTATAGCTCCGGGGTAAAAGGAAAGAGGTCGGTATCGGCAAGTTAAGGAGATAGAGTAAGAGGGTGGGAAATGGCGCGTTTTTCTGGATGTAGAAACAGCGAGATATGGACTAGTATCTATAGGAAGTTTGTGGTTTAATAATGAGTATAGAAAGTTCAGTCTCAGTATTTTTTGTCTCGTTTGAAGGGTGTGAAATCTATTAAATATCTCGTGAAGAACGCTCCTGCTCACCGCCTTTTTTTTCTTTTCTTTGTTCTCTTTTCTAATAATGTAGCTGACATCCTTTCTTTGACGCTGATTCCACCCAGATATTCTCCTAATTTGTTCGGCAGTAAGTACTTTATTTATATAGTTATTATTTTTTATAGGCACAGGCCTTTTTGCTTTCACTTTGGTAATGTACGGACTTGTCTATGAAGGCGCTGCTGTGTTACTTAAAGGACACGGGACTTTGTGACAAATTGTGAATGCACAGTGTTGACGTAGTATTGGACGGCGACACTGCGTAACACTAGGAACGCCTTCGCAAACTGCGTGACAGTGCCCACAGGTGTGTGTGTGTGTGTGTGTGTGTGTGTGTGTGTGTGTGTTTGTGTGTGTTTTAATTATTTTTTTCTCTCTCTCTCACCTTTTGCGTCCCTTTGCCCCTACCTCGGTACAGGGTAGCCAACCGAAGATAACCTCTCGTTAACCTCCCTGTCTTTCCTTTGCCTTTCTCTCTCTATCTTGTGGTGGATTTCATGGCGAACTTAAACCTCGAGCTTTTTAAGTGGTACAGCGCCGTACGGGCGTAGGGGTAGTGCGATAGAAGGGCTTTCGATGGGGGCGAAATGCGAAAACACTCGTCTGCTTAGATTTAAGCGCATGTTAAAGAAACCCAGGTGGTCGAAATTTCCGGAGTCCTTCACTACGGCGTGCCTCATAACCAGAAAGTGGTTTTGGCACGTAAAACTCCATAATAACGAATAATAACGATAGAAGTTCGATGGCTCCAGCGTCCCATTTTAATTAGTGCCGTTGGCGCAACTTTGGTTTCGGCATAACTTCCAAGCCCACAGAGCACCGATCAAATGTCTACGCGTTGTTCTCGTGGTGTAAGGTGATGACGAATAATTTAAGTATACTGAACGCCTGGTTGACCTCCGTGTCGACTTGCCTGCCTCTGCTACTATAGTACATGTCTAACATAACATAACATAACATAAGTCTAACAGTGGAAGAAATGCGTGCGCGCACACACAAACACAAACACAAACACACACACACACACACACACACACACGCACACACACACGCACACACGCACGCACGCACGCACACACACACACACACGCACACACACACGCACACACACACGCACACGCACGCACGCGCACACACACACACACACACACACACACACACGCACGCACGCACGCACAAGATGGTAAAAACACTCGGGTGTGGCTACATGCACATTCCGCTATTGCTTTGGCCGAGCTCCGCTTACTTCACGCTGTCAGCATAATCACCGGCTATGTGCACCGTAAAAGGAGGAGCGCCCTTGGCATAACAGGCGAGAACGGCTCAAGGTCACAGCCACCGCGTTCGACCTTCCAGTTACGCTCGTGATACCGACCCAATCAACACTCTGAGGAACGCCTGGGCAGGGCGATTCGGGACTAATTTATTCTCATTTTCTCGGTGCAAGAAGAGACAGTGAGGTTAGCAACGCGGCCAGATAAAAAACGCACTGGGGCACAAATGACCGCTGTGTGCCCATGTCAAGCGCGCTAGTGGAGGATATGAACTGCTCTAAAGCCGAGAGAAGAAAGGAGAGAAAGCAAGGAGAGGAAAGGCAGGGAGGTCAACCAGACGAGCGTCCTGTTTGCAACCCTACACTGGGTGTAAGGGAAAGGGGAATATAAAGAGGAAAAGATTGAGAGAGAGAGAGAGACACACACACAGAGGGAGAGAGAAATAGAAGACAGGAAAGGCAGGGAGGTCAACCAGACGAGCGTCCTGTTTGCTACCCTACACTGAGGGTAAGGGAAAGGGGAATATAAAGAGGAAGAGATAGAGAGAGAGAGGGGGAGGGAGAGAGAAATAGAAAGCAGGAAAGGCAGGGAAGTCAACCAGACGAGCGTCCTGTTTGCAACCCTTCACTGGGGGTAAGGGAAAGGGGAATATAAAGAGGAAAAGAGAGAGAGACAGAGAGAGGGAGAGAGAAATAGAGGACAGGAATGGCAGGAAGGTTAACCAGACGCACGCCCGGTTCGCTACCCTATACTGAGGGAAGGGGGTATGGGGATGAAGAGGGCGCGCGCGAGAGAGAGAGAGAGAGAGAGAGAGAGCACAGTTGAAGGTTCGCGCCGAGTCTACACACGGTCGCCAAGACCTGTCGACTTGAGGTAGTGCAATAACGCTTTCGTGGCTTTCTGTGCCAACGATGCGTACAGCCAAGGTCCAAGGATCTTCATTACGGAAAATGGTCTAGAGTCCAGCTGGTTCAGTGCTGTCCGGAGATGTGTTCGATCGTTTCTGTGGTTCTGGAAAAACTGTGGTTATGAAAAAAACTGTTGTCGATTGCTCAGGCCCTGAGATTCATGTGCGGGAAAACATGAGGCGCATGTGTACGTTGCATGCGTCAGTTGTACAAAGCTCTATTCCTAAGCTGCTTACACTACAGCCTTCCAGTGTTGTCCAGTACGTGCAAGTCATATATTCGCTCATTGAAGAGGAGGAGCAGGAGGAGGAGGAGGAGGAGGAGGAGGAGGAAAACATTTATTGTGCTCTAAATTGATGCAATTCTCGCGGGCTTGGAGAGCTTACAGGTCCAAGCCTTGCGCATGTGTTTATGACTTCCTCGATGTGCATCAACAGCTGCAACAATCGTGCTCGCCAAAGATCATTCCATCCAAACATACGTTGCTGTGGGTTGTCTCAGGACGCATATTCGTCATCTTTCCCGCGTCCCTCATCATCACTTGGCGTTCTTGCCATCGCAGAGACCACGTGCAACCTTTTATGAAGGTATAATCACCCATACAGATTGTCCTCCGTTAGGATACATACCAGCAGCAAAGCCTTCATTACCCGTGTGGTGAGTCCAACAGCCTCAGGTGCCCCTAACTATTCCGAATGTAAAGAAGAAGGCCAATCACCCCCAACACTAGCTCTGAAACAGATGACGCTGCTATTAATCAATGAGACATACGCGTACCGAATACACATCTATACTGATGGTTCGGTCTCACCAAGCTCTTCAGGTGCCATTGTCATTCTCGCTACGAAAACCACAATCAAATTCAAATTGTCTCACATGACAACACCAACAGCGGCAGAGCTTGCTGCCCTGCGTGCTGCTGTCAAATATCTCCTGCAAGAGACACCTCAGAAATGGGTCATCTTTTGCGACTCTAAGGCAACACTTCAGAGTCTGCATTTTGCCCTATATCATAAGACTCAAGAGCAGCTGACATATGAAATAAGACAAGGTCATCATCCCGCTATCGCTAAAGGGCAAGAAGTTATATTTCAGTGGCTACCTGGACATACCGGCATTGCTGGTAATGACCTCGCCGACGAAGCCACCCGGTCTGCCCATCTGGATGCCCGACCAGTTCCAATTCCCTTATGAAGAACCGACGCTGCAAGAAAGCTTCGTATTGTGACTAAAGCTATGACACAAATACTGGTTTTCTCCCAACCTCCCGAAGTGTCATGTTCATAGGCTGGATCCATCCTTAAAGCTACAAGTGCCATAAGATATTTCCCGCTCTGAAGCCACAGTATTGTGCCGCCTCTGGCTCGGGGTAGCATTTACGAAGGCCTAGTCGTTCCGCATTGCAATAGGGGACACGCCCAAAAGATAGAGAGAGTAAGCACTAGGTGCACGTGAGAGCATGCACAGGGACACTACAAGCGGCCTCTTAAACCGGCGCATTTCAGGTAGTTTACTAGTGCACGAATCGCTTTTTCTGCCAGTGACGGGTGTGACCAATGTTCGAGTGTCTTTGACTCAGAGAACGGTCTCGAGTCCAGTCGGTTTCAAGTTGTCCTGAGAAAGAGGCGTTGTAGGTTGTAGCGAGGACATATACACAATGGGTGCTCGATGGCTTTCTCGCACCTACAGGAGTCGCACATTGAACTATCGGCCATTCCGGTAGGTTAGGAGTAAGCGTTCGTGAACACCACGCCCAGCCACAAACGGCATAGCAACGTTGTTTCACCACGGGAAAGTCTAGATGGCAGTTGTAGGAGTAGCAAGGGTTTCAGCTTACACAATCGGCAATTATACAGGCACTTGGCCTCCAGAAAGCTTGTGACTTCTTGCGGGCAAGCAGACGAAGTTCCCTGGCAGCGTATACGTCTTCGCCAAAGGAATTGGACGCGTCTAGGTGTCCTCATGGGCAGATCTGACAGCCCTGTCAGCAAAGTCGTTGCCGATGATGCCACGGTGAGCAGGAATCGACTGAAATATTATGTTGTGCCCTCTTTCCAGAGCATGGTGGTGTACTTCCCTGATGTCGGATATCATTTGCTTGCATGTTCTGTGATGTAAGGAATACTTGATACTGTGAAGAGCTGCCTTAGAGTCACAAAATGTGACCCATTTCTCTGCCGGCTCTTCGGTGACGTAGGTAATAGCGGCATGGAGGGCTGCACAAGTTCTGCCGCCGTAAATGTAGTCATGTGTGACACTGAATTTAACTGTAACCTGTTCAGCTGGAACAACGAATGCGGCAGTTGAACTGGTAGGTGAGGTCTAACCGTCGGTACATATTTGAATGCTGTCATGATATGTCGGGTGCAGTAATAGGAGCGTCAGTTGCTTCAGAGCCGGTGACGGATGATTGGCCTTCTTTGTAATTCCACGAATAGCAAAGTTCACTTGACACTGTTGCAGGCACCACAGGGAAGACGAACGCTTCGCCGCCGGTGTATAACATGACGGTAAACACTCTTGATGAGAGCTAATCACTCTCGAAGAGGTCGCTTGAGGTCTCTCGGCTGGTAGGGAAGCTAAGTGATGGTCGGGGATCCTTGACAGATGGCGGATGTGCGCTCTGAGAGTCGATAGCTGGGGATAGGTAGGCTCCGATGAATGTGAATGACACAGCCTTCTTTTTGACATGCAGGTAGACATAGTGACTGTCGTCATGAGGCTCTACCAAATTAGCGACATTAGTAAAGCCCGTGCGGATGTAGATGATTACTTTCGTGCTCGCCCCGCTCGTGGACGAGACGAAAGATTCGTAACCGGACAGTCTGAGTGAAGTCGATGTATTTGGTTCGAAAATGACCAGTATGGGGAAACGATATGTAAAACACAAATTAGCGAAAATCTGCTATACGGGTCCTGAGACCTCTGGCATTCCATTACAAGATCGACGCACCTTTAACTTCAGTGCGGAAAGGGACTATTGGTCTAGCCATGATGCTTATACGATGATAGCAACTACTTGATTTAGTACATCCAGTATTTGCAGAGCACTTCTAGCTGCTGGTGTTTACAGCTTGTTCAGGATCATGCGGATTGTATTAATTAGCGATTGTAGCATTAGCGCCACTTGCCTGCCCTGGTCGGACAAATCACCGACGTACAGTAGACGCCGGGGTTGTCCATCAAACGCTTGCTGTGATTCTGTTGGTGATTGCATGTAGTTTTGGTAAGGCTGGTCAAGCTTCGGCTGATGTAGTCTTCTCAGCGGTCTTGTCCTTCGGACTTCTTTACGCAGTGCATGGCCTGGGCGGCAGAGAAGGAGGTGATGCTGTAGGAAGTGGCAAGCACGCGCCAAAGAGACAACAGCATTCCTCGAAGAACGTCGGCGAGGAGAACGTCGCCTCTTGATTTTAGCGGCGGCTTCTCGATGAGATCAACGACCTCACCATCTCTTTCAAGATGGCCATTTTCTTTTCAATATGTGGGGACTGACTGCAGTTCGGACGCTTCATTACTGTGGCGCCACATTTATCTGCAGCGTGGGTCTCGGCGTAGCGGGGGGCATGCTGCCTGGTTTTCGCAGACGCTGATCACGTGTTCCAATTTCATACATTTCAGGAATTGAAGAGGCTTCGGAATGAAAGGCCTCACAGCATGTCTCAAGTGTCCCAACTCAACATACGAGGGTAGATTTTACTCTTGAATGAAATCTTCATGCAACGTGAACTGTGTAGCCTAGTAACGTCAACAATGACATCATGATTTGCTGGCTTGACAAGAATCGGCAACTCCTTATTATGGATGGACATGTCTACGTTGAAGATAACGCCGTTGACTAAATCAGGTCCCATAGGGATGTAGAAGCGCACCTGAATGCCATCAAGGTCTATTACGCTGCATAGAGTGGTCAGAACACCGGCACGCTGGACGTCAACCACCAGTAGATTTCGGGCGTTCACTAGATTGTCCAATATTTCGTTTGGCACCTGGGCTTCCACTGACATAGACACAGATTGTCTGTTAAATAGCCTCACGTTGACGGTAGGAAGCACGGGCACAAATGTGGTGGTATTGGCGTCGGGCCTCTGCGTGTGTCTTACTGTTTGCATACTTGACGATGAAGACGTCCTGGTGTTCCTTCTGTTCGATTTGCGGCTCTGCAGAGTTGGAAGTCGTCATCGGAAGGGTCCTCACTGTTGAGCGAGTAGGCATGGGTGTCCTATAGCTGCAGCTGTCGCTCTGTTGACCAATCCGCTTCCTGGAGGCGGCCGCCGCTGACGCCGCCGTCGCATGCAGAAGTCCAGGGTGGTCCACTTCCGTCACCACCGAGCAAGGAGCGAAGAGCAACGGATACACTTAGATTTTCCCAGAAATAAATCGGAACTAGAAAAAAACGGGGGGGGGGGGTTATTCTGTAAGAGTCCACCTAGTGGACATATGTACATTTCGTCTGCTGTTGAATTTCTGATTGGCTGGGCTGGGCTGTGCGTCCGCAGCAGCCAGGCGCCGCAGCCAATCAGCACTTCAGCAGCAGACGAAATGGACATGTCTACTAGGTAGACTCTTACAGAATACCTCCTCCTCCTCATCATCATCATCAGCCGGGTTACGCCCACTGCAGGGCAAAGGCTTCTCCCATACTTCTCCAACTAGCCCGATCATGTGCTAATTGTGGCCATATTGTCCCAGCAAACTTCTTAATCTCATCCGCCCAGCAACTTTCTGCCGCTCCCTGCTACGCTTCCCTTCCCTTGGAATCCAGTGTGTAACCCTTAATCACCATCCGTTATCTTCCCTCCTCATTACATGTCCTGCCAATGTGAATTTCTTTTTCTTGATTTCAACTAAGATGTCATTAACTTGCGTTTGCTCCCTCACCTAATCTGCTCTTTTCTTATGCTTTAACGTTACACCCATCATTCTTCTTTCCACAACTCGTTGCGTCGTCCTCAATTTAAGTAGAACCCTTTTCGTAAGCCTCCAGGTTTCTGCCCCGTACGTGAGTACTGGTAGGACACAGCTGTTATGCACTTTTCTCTTGACGGATAATGGCAACCTGCTGTTCATGATCTGAGAACACCTCCTCAGCCCTGTGTCAAAAGACACTTCGTCGTGTTCCCCTCCGAAGCCGATAGTGCATTGCTGGCTCGTGCTGTTAAGAAGGAGATACATGGTGCGACTATGCGAGCGATAAAAAGTGTTATTGCGTGTAAAAGTCAGCCACAGTATATCTACGACCGTTCCGGATGGAATCTGCCTCGTTTAGTGCGGTTGCTGGTGTGCGATAGCCGTATACGCTGCTGCGAATAACGCGGCTGCCACAAAAGGCGATAAACTGGCAGTTCAATTGACGAACAAGAACTATACGCTTGGCACAGAGGTGCTCGAGAGTCATGACAGCCCGGAAAAATAAAAGAGAAGTTATTGTTTTTTTCTTGGGCCGCCATGGCTTCCGTTTGTCTGACAGTCATGCTTTTGTAAAAGTAGTTATTTTGAAATCCTGCTTCTTGCCTGGACTTTCTTTATGTATGCCACATCCGGACGCCGACACTGCTCTGTAGACGTGTAAGTGCACTCGTTCCCACGAACCCACTGTATGTGGTCGGCACCTCAGGCGAACAAGTCATCTTGTATGTCATGCGGTTAAACAGAAGAACTGAGCGCACTCACTAATAGTCATAAATCTAGCTGTACTGGCAATTGTGAATGATTTCGGGCAACAAAATGAGCGCGTTAAAGGTTACCCATGTATTCCACTGAAATATATGGGTGCGGGACGTCACTGCTGAAAGTGCGATGGCGCTGTCTCGACTGACAAGCCGAACTAAATTCTGAAGCCAGTGCTTTAAGTGGCAATCATAACGGGTAGTCACGTTGTTATAACGACCAAGATGCGTCGTGTTCAAACCAGTTTGTCGTTTTGAACCTACAATCATGTGGAACGCGTTTCAAATGGAATTATGGCGAGACGCCGCACACTCATTACGGGCATCGCCGTAGTCAGCTCACGTGGGATGCGTGGAGGGCGTCGAACATCTATCAGAACGCGGAAAAACCTGCTTCACCCGATGAGGCCGTCCGTTTCACCGTTAGTAACGGTTAGTGAGTGGATGCAGCTCTTCAAATGCAGCAGGTCCGCCGCTGCGTCGCAAAAGAGGAAAGCGACATAGAATCTGGGGACATTCCCCGGTCGCAGAAAGCAAGACGAGTGCTATCCTTGTCGGGAAGCCCCGCAGCGCAGTTCATCTATACTTGGAGCCGAGTACCTAAGCAAGAAACGAGCAACGGCTGCTGAGGAAGTCTCCTGGCTATAACGGGTCCAAGAGCAGCTTCGTGATGGAATCGCGTGAATTGCTGCCTTGGGAGCTCAGGTGAATTAGGCCGACCCGAAGGCTCGAGCGGTGGCTCCAGTGCGTCCACACCTGCTTCGCATGAAAGGTGACCACAAAAAAAAAATGCCAAGAAAGAAAAAGAAACCTTCGCACGTTGTCTGGCAGTTTTCTCCGTGTTCCAAGCAAAGTAACGTTTTTTTATTGTTCCTTTTAATCGATATCATATTGCACGGGGGATTATTTTCAATGGACTCCGTGATGCCGTGCGTTCCTGCCACTAAGCCTCCGCGTAACCACCCTCCCCCCCCCCCCACACACACACCTCTTCCACCCCCCCCTCCCCAACACACACACCTCTTCAAATTTTCTGCTAAATAAAAGACGCTGACTGAATTTATGTTTCTATATTGATTGAACGTATTCGTAGTATTAGGATGAACAACGCCACCAGCTACCATGTCCCGCAGCGCTTAACAATTTTGAAATTTTGCCTCACATTTCACTTCACTGTGTCCGAAACCGGAGCGGGCACCCATAGAGAGTCGCTTTTCGTAGCGTAATAAGAAATGTCAGGAGATATGCACACGCATAGAACAGGAGATGTGGCGATACCTTGAGACGAAAGAGCTCAGCTACGACAAGTTCAAAACGTTCCATACGTTGCTGTCTCAGCGCAAAAATTACAACAGGACAACTTAATCGTTTTGCGACTACTATATGTCGCCGATGAAATATTTATGCAAGCAATATAAGTCGAAGGCAGTTGTTCACGGGCGATAAAAACGCCCCGGAGTATGTTTAAAAGTATATAGTGGCGCGAAACATTGTCAGAAGCTTGTGCGATCGTGAACGTAAGCAAGCAGAGCAAGGTATCCCACATAAATCACCCATTGGATGGCATGGATTGGACAGCGCGCCACACCGCGATATTTAAAGTCACTTCACAAAAAAAAAACAAAAAAACTGCGCAATTCCACTGAACCACTCTGAACACGTGTAACCGAAGTGCTCAAGAGAACGCGCTGCGCTGATTTCAGTGAGACGCATGTACTTTCAGAAATCGTCAGAAACGCCCTTTAACCGTAGTTAGCGTACCCGTATAGTATCAGTATAGAAGGACCGATTCACACGCATAGGTGCACTTGTATACTGAAGTTGCGCTGTACTCGCCTTCGTGTCAAACAGAATGGTGTTGGCCTTCTTCCTAATCACGGCTATTATTTGCAAGGCTTGGAATTTCGGCAAGGTATATAAAGCGTTCGGTGAGATGAATGTGTCGAAAAGCCAAAGCCAATGGCATCGAACCAAGAATATCAACGCAAAGACAAAGCCATCGCGCTGGTGTAGAAGGCGAACGCTGCAGCTATAGGTCTCGTCTTCGCAGGCGGAGCTGACGTTGGTGCTTCGTGCACTGACCTCACCGCTCTGACCTTAGCGGGTGTCTCAAATTGTCCCGGCGGCAACTTTAATCGACTGTAGCTGATACACTCGATCATTCTAAAAGAAAACAAATCAAGATTGAAAGATACAGCGCAGTGGCCAAAAGACGCCCTGAAAACGTCATGCGAAATATACATAGCTGCAAAGCGACGCACGCGTTATTTGTCACGGGTATTGAGGCCAGATATATGTGGAGGCACCGACGCACGCAAATAACGAGGTTGCGTTCTGTCATCCCAACTTAGTTCTCGCGTGTTTGTGCTGGTTAAGGTGCGTGGGAACGACTTCCTGTTTCGGGCCAAAGAGCCCAGGTGGCGATGATATATACGGCCAGCTCGCTAGCAGAACCAGCATTAAGGCAGCCATAGGACATGGCGGCTCTCCAATTTCGGTCGAGTGGCGGGAATGCGGCCATATGTGCGCTGCTCTAATTACGAGTTAAGGTTGTTTACTTCTGCTCAGTTTACCACGTCGCCTACCACCCCCCCCCCAAAAAAAAAAAAATTAGTAGTCGTGGTTATGCGTCACTAATATGTGAAAGGCACAATAATGAAAACAATCGCTCAAACGTGTGCAGTGCCTTGTTAGGAATAAAATGGTCAATCACCTACGAAATAGGCGGATATATAATTAAATATGTGGCGATGAGAGCCGATACTTTGTCCTCTTTGGAGTTCATCGCTTCCTGCAGCACATTTATTCTGTTTATTTATTTGTTTATTTCGGTACTTTCCTGGCCCGAAGGCATTACAGAAAGGTGCGGTAAGTAAAAGAAGAAAGCAGTACACAATTATACAATAATAGGCTCTAAAAAGCGCCCAAAAAATACAGTGGTCTTGAAATTGTCAACGACAGAAATGGCAGCGATGGAGGGAGGAAGGTCGTTCCAGTCGGCGCCGTTCTTGGGAATAAAATCATGACACATTTTCGTTCTAAAATATGGAACACCAACTTTAAACATGTGATCGGAGCGGGATGAAATGTATGACGGGTGGGAAATAAGATAACAGGTCTCCTTATTTCAGTTGTAAGGAGGTTTATTTTACGATTCTACAAGGTTTTTACGATTATGTATTTTACGATTACGAGGTTTAATTACGATTTTACCAAAGGTCAGCAGTGAAGAGCAGTATGTAATTAAGATCGAGCGCTTATCTCACGCCTTGTATTAGCGATGCTGCTTGCACCGAGCCTGCTGTGCTTCTATTCATATTCCTCAATATAATGCTTTAGTTGTCTTGTTAAAAGATTTGCGGCGTGACGCATTGCGGTAATGTCGTTTTTCTCGGCAAAGCTATATGACTTGATCTATACTTACTAGCTACTTTCTGTGTCGTCCTTTATGCTCTGCTTCGAACAGGCTCTGCGAATCTCACGGAATACCTCGGCAAAATATATGCGTTTCTTTCGTTTAAAGTTTAAAATAATGCCGAGCTATAGATAAATCCAAGTGTCTCACGATAATTCTCAGATGAAAATGGCGATAGCGAAACCGGAAATTGGTGTATAAAGCGTCAATCTCTACTTTAACACACACACAAAAAAAGAATTATGACTCTGCAGAATAATATACAGAGAGAAAAAGAAAGATAAGAAGTGAGCAAGGCACATCAAACCACCACAATGAATGCTATAAGACGCATCTGGCGAAATATGAATCAGTTCTCTTTCTGGACGAGCCATATTGAAACAATATTATATATATATATATATATATATATATATATATATATATATATATATATATATATATATATATATATATATATATATATATATATATATATATATATATATATATATATATATATATATATATATATATATATATATATATATATATATGTTAGCAATCGACTGTGGCAGATAAAATAATTCTTGTCACTGAGCTAGATTATCCGAAGAGGTGGGCATTACAAGAACGTGCAATGCAAACACACATTGCAATACAATACCAGGATGAGATATTATTTCTCAAAGTGTGGGACTAAATGCATGGGCGTTCCAGCTAGTTTTGAGCTTCTATGCATAAAGTAGCGTTATGTCGAAAAATAAGTGGACCAACGGGGCATCTTCACGGCGAGTTTGGTAGCGCATATCTCGAAACTGCTGTCATTCTGGAAATTTCTTGCAAGCAGATACGCCTGGCAATCTCGCATATATATATATATATATATATATATATATATATATATATATATATATATATATATATATATATATATATATATATATATATATATATATATATGCGACGGAAATCATGCTGAACCTTTAAGAAATGAATCATACACGGGGAACACCGACGACCGGATACACCGTAGTACTATCATAGAACACAAAAGAAGTTCTAGACCAAGATAATAACCGTACTGCAGCAAAATTGCCGTAAAGTGGAGCCCTGCTGTATTTCGAAGCAGAGATTATAAGTAGTTTTGATTATTATAGAAAAAAGAAAGCAAGAGAGACAGACAAATGGAAAAGCCAAGACAAGAAGACAGAATACGACGCCGCGAGTATACCGTACAGAATAAAATAAAAGCAAGTAAAAAACGCTCTGTCGTTTCCAATTTTCTCTTCAGACTGTACACGGTAGCAGCAGCTTGCAACCGGTCGCGTTTTTTTTTTTATTGCTTAACCTTGCTATACGCATCCTGTCAATTTACTGTCTCCATTTTCTTTTTTTCTTAGTTATTCCGGGCTTTGGAAAGGTGCTCGGAAACGCGCTAGCGATATAGCTCGGATTGAAGAGGGATGTAATTACTGATGAGTCTCGCACCGGCGCGCGACGACAGAGGAGGCACACACAGCAACAATAAAGTCCGTGCGGCAGTGAAACTGTCCGCTGTTATCCTCCTCGGGACGAACACAAACGAAGACGTCACCGATGTACACACATCCACGAGGTTGAGCACGGCACTAAAGAAAGCAGACACAGGACTGGCTACTGCACCACTCGATGCGGGACGCCGAGGACGACGACAGGTTCATCATCTCGTTTCCTTTCTCTACTGCGCTGCAAGCCTTGCAAATGTGCTCGGGTCACGCACGCATACCTCCCCCCCTCTCTTTCCGAGGCGGGAGATGCACATAATAAGCGGTGCGCCGAGAGCGGACAGTCGGTATGGTAGGGTTGCCGACTTGCGATGCGAGTCTGCTTGCTCTGGTAGGAGTCTGTTGCTGCCCTCAGGCACACTGAAACTACTTGCAACAGCTTTTCGCCTGGGTGACCGCCAAGGGTTTCGTTCGAAATGAACAAATCTGAATCTTTACAGAAAATCGAGACAGAACAGCGAAGAAGGGGTTGGTGGGGGTAGGGATGGGGCGAAGGAGCGGACGGTATATTAGTGGCGTTTCTGATTCTTCATTTGATTATTACAGTGAATGTTTCGCTGCCGAAGACCCGGACGTCGCAATAACACAGGGTGATTTATCCATGCGCCGTAATACAGTACAAAAGACCATTCGATGTCGCGGTCAATGTCAATTGCCGCGTCCTGCAATGTTTACAGCAGGCGATAGACAGTGCATTACGGTAATATTCGTAAAGCTCATACGACGCCGTGACTAGCGAAACTTCTTTAAACTGACAGTGTCCAAGTTGCTGTCGTTAATATTCTTTTTTCTTCATACAGTCCTGTCGTTTAGTCACTGCTTCGGCAGCTCCTTTTTACGAACTGTTCTTGTACGTTGTCTTGCTGCCTCTTATGCCAACCCTGTTTTCTTTTTCCTTAGCACTGAAACAAACTTTCCTTGCTTTTATTAGTTACTAGCATTATTTGTCGACGTAGTCCTCAACTTTTCTCAGTTCGCGCCCGTACCTCACGTACTGTCTCGTGAACGATGGCTGCGTTTTCCACGTTTTTAGCCTTTCTTCAACGACATTCTTCAACTTGTGTATTACCTGTCGAAGCCGCCCCCCCCCTCCCTCCCCAGAAAAAAAAAAGAAAAGGAAAGAAAAAACATTCCAACGGCTTTCTTACAGCCACGCGGACAGGCTTTATATTAATCGCTTCGGTTTTACGCAGTTTATATTAATGCGCCTATCTTAATTGCATACCCGGCGTGCGTAATATAAATTTCAGAATATTGTCGCCCGACCGCGTATGAACGCACGAGGCATCCTCGAGGCACTTTACGCATTCACCCGTGTAGCAGGTGTGATCTTCAGAGAAGCTGTGGATGACGTTCTCGGGATCGGCCGCTGATTCTCACACATATCCGTCAACTCTCGCTTGCTACGAATACGGTGGAGACGGCCGCCAACAGACGTGACTGCTAAGTTGTCAGAGTCCCTTCTATGTACGTGTAATGGCCCAAAGCCTCAATCAACTCAGTTTTCACGTGTCTGTGCGATGCAGGAGTCTTCCTCGGCGTGGATTTTTGGCGGCAACTGCATTTTTCCACAGTCCCAATCACGTTCGACTGATAGCCCCTCTTGTTTACTAACCGTACTTCGCTGCGTTCACAAGTTTGTTTTATACATGTTTCAGTACTGCAAGACCACGTTTTAGTGCGTGCAAATAACGAAGCGCGCCCGAGTCAACCGAGTGTCCCTGAATGACATTCGCCGGAGCTTTCCTCCTCTTGCAAGAACTGTGTACTGTCATTGCACCGTGGTACCGTCACACTAACCTCCGCACTAGTTTGAAGGGCTGCAGCAGAGGCTGAAGCAGTCGTTGCTCTCTATTTATAGCATTTTATCGACGCTGCGTATAGACCAACGAATGCGCATGCATATTGGGAGCGCAGATGAAATCGTCAGTTTCTAATACGAGACATTCAAAGCGACTGAAGCTGCTGCCGTTGCTGCGCGCATACTGCGACATATACGTACCTGCAGGCGAAAGAAGCCCGAGGCGCCACGAGATCAGCTACATCGACAACAGCAGCAAAACACGTCGCCTGCACTGGAAGCGGAGCCAAATGGGGACCCGCTTGTGGGCGGGCCGGCCCCTATACGCATCTCACGCGCGTTTTATTTCATCACGGTCTCGAACGAGCGCCTCCCGATACAGATCTCTTCGCTCACTCGCCTAGGAATCTCCTTCGGACGAAACAACGTGCCTCTGCGAATGCGTCTCAGCTATCACGAAATAGAACAATACAAAATCCCTAAGTGCAACGTTCGCCGCACATAAAAAAAAGAAGAAAAAAAATGGATACAATGTAGGGAGCCGCTAGACCGGATAGGCAAATGCCGCTCACGCATGTACCAGTTCAATGTTCTTTAAACTGTGCGTTGCAAGGTCCGGTGTGATTCGCGTCAGATGGAGGTCTTTGCCGTGCGGTGGCTCTGAATTAAACCGGAATCGACGAAAGCAATATGCATGCCGTAGAAGTGCTTAAAACTCAACGAAACATGAAAAAACTAAAAATCAGCCGAATAACAACAAAATAATAATTTTGTTTGAATTTGGCTGCAGCCTTTGGATAACCTGCTCTCGAGTCGTGAGGAAAAAAGCCCGTATAACTGCTTAACTCGTCCGAGTGCCTCTCTGTCAAGTGTTTTCCGCAAGTGATCTTGGATATATTAGCAAGCCCGTATAGCACGCAGTTTCACTGATGCAGCATCCACACAGGACATTTCATTACTTCGCAAAAACCGCGCCGTTAACTCTATGATAGCTGATGCTGCGTTTAACAGACCTAATTGCAGCGTTCGCCCCAGAGAGCTGTAGGACGGCCCTTGAACGTTGCCGGAGGAAGAAAGTAATTGCGACGCCGAAAGAAACTTGTGCGACGTCCCATAATAGCGTCAAAAGCTCTTACAGCGCATTCAGTTGGGCTGTAATGGGAAGCGATTCCTAATTTAGCTGAGCATATGCTTGAGACGTACAGCCAAACATGGTGAATTTACGCACTTTCGACCGCAAATGCCGGATATATTTGGAGTCGTGGGCAAGTGCTCTTAGAAGAAGCAGCTATTTCGAGAGTCGACGGCAACGATTATGCAAATTACCAAACCCGCTCTCGCACTTACCGCGAGGCGGCGTTACTTGCGTTATCTATATACTCATAGTCTTCAATTTGGTTAGGCATATATATGTAGCTTTGCCCGCGCGTAATCTCACTCCGCGTGTTACACGGTGTGACGACGCGGCGCAAGCTCTTCGCGATGTAATCAATTCGCATCTCCTTGGCGGAGCAGAAAGCGCGAGCACTCGAGCATGCAGCGGTGTCTCGTGCACTTGCGCCGAGAGCGCAGCTAGGGAGACGAAACGACGCGATGATGCCGCGCGTGGGGCGCCAGTTGACAGCGCCTGCATATGTACAGAGAGAGCTTGCCGTGCATCACACTCGGCTTCGGCTGCGTGCGCAGCCCACTTCCTGTCCGTGCGGCCATATTTATCCTGCCTTCAAGTACATGCGTGCACGCGAAGACGACGACAAGCGGCGATGAGACGAAGGGGCACTTGGCGCAAAGCGGTGGCTCTGACGCGTCGCAATGTGTGTGTGTGTGTGTGTGTGTGTGTGTGTGTGTGTGTGTGTGTGTGCGTGCGTGCGTGTGTGCGCGTGCGTGCGTGCGTGCGTGCGCGCGCGCGCGTGTGTGTGTGTGTGTGTGTGTGTGTGTGTGTGTGTGTGTGTGTGTGTGTGTGTGTGTGTGTGTGTGAGAGAGAGAGAGAGAGAGAGAGAGAGAAACTTCTACAGCTGATAGAAGACCTGAAAGGAGAAAAAGAATTTAGGACTATACCTTATTCCTTAACCAAACTAGGTCACCGCAGATGCGGTGGCAGCTGAGCGTCATAGGTGCAGTGAAAGTTTATATATAGTCACGATTTTGCAAGTACATATGTCATTGCAACGTGCGCATTAACCATGGAAGAAGAGTACATGATTCGAGAGCACGGACCATGAGGCAATATTTAGCGGTGACACAGCGCCACCACCCCTGGCAGCTACAAGTTCTCGGTGCTTGACAAGTGAAGGCAACGTCCTTGAGAAGAGCCCGCCGAGCAGCAGAGTGGCACCTGGGTCCTCGACTCGAGAGCTCTCGGCGCGTATTTCCGATACGTTTGGCTTCTGCGTGGGCGCTTGCGACCGCAAAGCCGACGCACACAACACGGCCCACGCGCGCTCTCGAAGTTGTCTTTGCTCCGCTTTAGTCTTCGCTGGCGGGCGTCATTCGCTGTGTGAGTGTACGAGGTGTGTAATTACAGTCCCACTACTTTCGACCTCGTCACCCCCGCATGGTATGCATTGCGGAAGTGTTTCCCACATTGTGCGTTCATTCTTACTCGCTTGCGTATCTCTCTCATCGCACGCCCTTCTTGCGTCTATACGTAAACACATCCATCAGGTATGCATGCGCCGACGTGAGCACAGCGTCCGTTGCGCTGTACGCTGGCCTCTAAGCAGCTACTATATAGCTATAGGCATTGACGTCTCATTCGAGAGCTCACACTGCGGTTCACTGTGTGTAAGCGCGAACGCTGTGTATAAACGAAGCGTATAGAGTAGAAGGTCGCCAGACAGCAGGCAGCCGAGCAGTGCACTGGCTTACGTAACGTTCCGCTCCGTGCTCGACAGCGGTGAAAAAGATGGGCATCGTAAACTTACTTCGTCTCTTCAGAGACAAACAGGCTGTCACGAAACGTAGCAAACACGAAACCCTGGGAATAATGTCGTTTCTCTTCAAAACAAAATGCAAATCGACGTTTCGCCAAGCTGCCCCGGAAAATCCGTCCTTCCAAGATGCGAAACTCACGCGTGGGTAAATATTATGCCCAGTCCACCAAATGGCTTGGTGCGTGGCGCTTAACCAGAGGAGGGGATGAGCAGCAACGCACTTATGTATACGAAAACAACGTCACCTCTCTTTAAGGTTAAAGCAAGGGACGATTCTCTCACTTTTGTAAGCATGCATTGTTTTCCCGCCGAAGTACTAAGCCTACAAATGATTCGTGAAGTGGATCCTGTGGAGCTCAATTACTTTGTTGCAGGATCATTACACTATTAGCAAATGGGAAAGTGTCTAGCTAACGGGCAAATGAGGTGCCCTCTTTTGGCTGCGATTAAAGCTCCCGTGAATGGTATGCAATACGTTTTGAACAACTTACACGAGCTGCAATTACTGCTCACAATTAACTGTGCATGTATAAACTGCGGGAGACTTGTGCGATCTTGCTGGAAAAAGATCGCAAATGAAGTTCCTGAGCACTTAGCCCTATGCACTACTCCAGACAAAAGAACCGCAGATTGCCTCGCAGTGCTTTACCGGCAAATATCATAAGAAGCCAACAAACACTGACACCAAGGACAACATAGGGGAAATTGCTTGTAATAAATGGAATAAAGAAACGATACATTAAGGAAAATTAAAGTGGATGAAAAAAACAACTTGCCGCAGGTGGGAACCGAACCCACAACCTTCGCATTTCGCGTGCGATATGAATTTCCGGTTCCTGTGGAACATTTTCTCAGCCCTCGTGCACCGTCCCTCACAACCTCCGCACTCCGCGCTGAGCGTTTGTGGAAGAAGGGGCCTTAAGCGAGTTACAACTTTGAACCTTTTAACTTAGAAATGCACTGCAGCGAAGTCAGACTCAGCTAAACGTGTGCAAACTTTCAAGCAGAAACGTACGAACGTTTGCTTGCAGGTAATAATTTTCAGTTCAATTTCAAGGCACGAAAGGAGCGTTTAAAAGGTTCCAACGCAACTTTTGAATTGTCCTGTGGCAACCCAAATGAAGTATTATATTTTTCAATTTCTCATACGCGTGCACATCCTTTCATTAATATGAAGTTTCATTTGCATTTAATTTCACGCAAAAATACACATGATCTCTGGCGTTCAAGTGCTTTCAATTGCCGATTCCATAAGCTGGACCACACGCTACGGCTACAACTGCCGTCTAACCTTTCCCGCGGCGAAAACAACCTTTCTGTGGCACTCGTGCGTGGTAGTGGCGTTCACGACCGCCTACTTCTATCGTTTGGGAATGGCCGAGAGCCCGGTGTGCGACTCCTGTGGGTGCGAGGAAACCACCGAGCACGTATTGTGTACCTGCCCTCGCTACGATGTACAATGCCTCTCTCTGCAGGCAACTTTACATCGACTGGACTCAAGACCGTTCACCGATTCAACGATACTCGGACCATGGCCACACCCGTCACTGGCACGAAAAGCGATTGGTGCACTAGTGCAATACTTAAAGTGCACCGGCTTAAGAGACCGTTTATAGTGTCCCTGTGTATAATGTTCCTCCCACATGTACTCAGTGCTTACTCCCTCCCTTTTTTCCTCTTTCTATTCCCCTTTCCCCCACCCCCAGTGTATGGTAGCAAACCGAGTGCTCGTCTGGTTGACCTCCCTGCCCTTTCCTGTCCTCCTCCCCCCTCTCTCCATTTGAATATACCTAGTAGTTCACAAATGGTAAACGTCGAATACTGTGTTTGTACATCGTGTTCTTTCCAGCACATGCCTTAATGTTGCCGAGTTTCTTCGCGATATGTCCGACAATTCTGCAACACGACACGCTATTAAAATTCCCAAGCTACGGAGCGCAATTAGAGAAACTTACTTCATGGAACATTGCCAAGGAGTAGAGGAAGAACCTCCTCCTTAGCAATTTTCTATGACCAAGCTCCCTTAATTACGCCAGGCTCCTGACTTCGCCAGTGTCACGGACGTACCGGTACGCTCTGGCGTTTCTGTGCCGCCGTGCCACTGAGGTCAGATAGGAATGCGAGGACCCCACCGAGAGAGCATTTGCCATTATCCGTGTGTGTTTCACCCTTCCGCACAACAACAACAAAAACAAAAATAAGCCGTTGTGCCCATTTTACAATATCCGAGATAAAAACCAGACGCTGGAAGTGCGTCACCTCCGAAGAAACCCGACGGTGAAAGCCCTAAAATTGCATGCCCAACATACCTGCTGAACTTCATAGTACTAGTTCCAATGGTTCTCTGATTGAATTATCGTCGTCATTTGGAGCGGGTGTTTCGAGGCCACGTTTTCCACCGCACCTATACTAGCAAACCAACCTCGCTGTAAAAGCTTGTTCCAGCACACTGCGTATCCCCAAGAGAACACTTGGGCGTCCGTCTGCCCACCCACCCTTTGACTTTAATGCAGATAAAGATTGCCTGACTCATTCGAAACGATGCCGCACGTGCGAAATGGGGTCTGCGAACGCCCATGTTGACCCAACGTGCATATACGCGCTTCCTCGCCAGCCTGCCATCTGTAACGCGTGTCCCACGCTACAGAGGAGGCGCGCGCGGAACCACGTGCGTTTACGCGTGCACGCTCACAAGGTGCACACCTGTGGCCTCGATGCGAAGGGAAAAGGCGCATCGCCAGGCCAGGTAACACTGTTATCGCGCACGGAGAGTGTCAATTCTGAATATATCAAACCATGTGCGACCCACAGACCACATAGTTATAATAGTTATCACTGAATATCTAACGTCTTACTGTATTAAATGATCATGCAGGGCCGCTCTTTTCTCTGTCTGAAAATTTTTTTAAAAATCTCTGTTTCACCTAGTTGCCATTGAAATGTTCAAATGCATACTGTTAGAATAGTGTGGGACTCCGCCACTCTTGTTTTCCAGTAAGTGTCTAACATTTATGTAAGTACATCTGCAATAAACTTACTTGATTCTTCGAGCTCAATGAATGATGATGCCTCGATGTCACGTGTGGATGACGTTGCACCTCGGGAAGGCAAAAAAAAAAATTCCCCGTGTGCCTCGCGCAAACCGATTCACATTTACCAGCGTCTGCCTCCACGGTGGCTGAGTCAAAGTGTGTTAGGGCGCCGTATACCTTCACTACTGACGGGCAAAAAGAAAGAAGCTCTCTTCAAATTAACGTAGCTGATTGGGACTGTTCGCGTTGAAGAATACTGCGTGAAAGCGCGAAACATTTGACAGGGAGACAAGAACACAAATACGCGCTCGTGCTCGTGTACTTGCGTTCTTGTCGCGCTGTCAAACATTTCGTGCTTTCGCACAAGTCCCTTCAAGGTGCCAGCAATCGCCGCCTTCTGCGAAAGGGAAAATGATTGCCAAGGCCTGACCTCCATCAACTTCCGCATTAATGGCATCGAACCTTGCCTCCCGATTGCCTCGTGATTGCATGGAAGGCGGAAACGAATTAGCTCTGATGAGATTTATGACAAGGGAGTTGCGGCCATGTTTACACGGCGCAGTACGAGCTTTCGACGGGAGCTGCATGGGACACGAACAGCACTGCTGCGCTTATCTCCGCGTGCAAATTTTCACATATGTAGTTGCTCTTAAAGCAATCTATACGTATTTTTAGCGAGAACGTGTGCTTTGCGTTACCCCAAGACTTGTGTTCTCTACAGAGAGAGAGAGAAACAGAGAGATAATTTATTTGAAGGAAGGCAGACAGGTCGGCCTGGGCTAGTTTGCTCTAGCTTGCTACTCTGCACAGGGGGAGGGGGACAGGGACGTAAAGGCAGAATGAGGGGTGGCGATGACAAATAAGAAGGATGCACAAAAGTGAAAGCAAGTTCAGCATTGTCATGGTTATCAACAAAGCTAAAAAAAGTCATTCATAACTGTCATCCGCCTTCCACAGCATTGCTTGAGTCTCGAATCTAACTGAACCTTTACAAAAACGTGCAACGAAGAAGCTTGTGTGTGGGCTTCTCCTGCGTGAGCAGCACAGGTGCCCAGAAAGGTCTTTAAATTATACCAAGAGCAGCGATAAGCGGCTCCAGTACGGCGAGGACATGCGCGGGGCCTTTAGCTGCCGGAGTCCGAATACCACGGAGAATACCAAACTCGTCAATAACGTCAATACCAAACTCCCCTGAAGTAAGAATGTATGCTGACGACACTAATATCTTCTTCACTGGCACTACAAAAGAGCTCATAGAATCATCAGCTAACAGTTACCTCTTACACCTCTTTAGGAGGCTTAAAAACAACCGGCTGAGTTTAAACACATGCAAAACCAAATATATAATTTTTAAGCCAGCAAATAAAAGAGACCCGTACTGTGTTCATCTGAACTTTGAGGACACGTTAGTGGAACAAGTTACAGAGCAAAAGTTCCTGGGCGTATGGTTTACAGAGGACCTTACATGAAGTACTCACGTTAACAAATTAAAAAGTGAGCTATCTCGAGTTACTAACTGCATGTATAAAATACAAAATATACTACCCAACTGTTTGAAACAAACATTATACTACTCACTTTTCTATTCAAAACTCAATTACGGCATTTTAGTATGGGGAACTACGACAGCTTCAAACTACAACAAACTTATCATTGTACAAAACAAAATATTGAGAATGTGTGAAAACGATGTGGGTGACAAACGAGGACTCCGAACAAAACCGCTCTTCATTAAGTATAGCATGCTTAAAGCAAATCAAGTTTATTATTTCAAACTACTCCAGTGGATTTATAAAAATAGGCTGCACACAATACCTGTCGACAGTTGCACCACATACCCAATTCGTAGACCACACCATCTAAAGCCTGCCAAAAGAACTTATTACGGAAGGCAAACATTGAATTATCAAATGATTAATATATTAAACACTGGTCACTTTAACGTCCAATACACACAATCCTTCCACAACTTCAAAAATGACTGTAAAAACCTACTAGTGGGCAGTGACATTCCATTTTCAGTTTGAGTAACTTGTGCTCATCTCTGATAACACATGTAACCTCAGTTATGTTACAGATTTTTCTCAGCGCTTGTAAATTATATTTGCCATTGTTTCGGCATTTCATTGTACATCAGTCTAAACCTTCGTTCTTTTCTGAAATGTTTCGACGTACTGATCTATTGACTGCATATGCTATTTATTTTCGGGCCAGTGATTCTATGGTTTTTCTTTTGTTTGTTGACTTCTGATGTAAGCCAATTTTATTGTTATATAACACTTATTGCTTATGTATCTTCTGCTTTTTCAAAATCTATGACGTTGAAGCAAAAGTAATGCTTTGGAGACATGCGTTCTGAATAATTGAATTTTTAGTTGCTGTGTGCTCTGTGTTAAAGATATGTTTGGCAAATATGTATGTGAATGATATGTCATGTTGCCTTGAACTGTAGGGGCGCAGAGGCTCTGTCAGGCATTTTGCCTTTACCTTTGCCCCTACACGGAGAGAATCCGTGAAACAATAAACAATCACTCGCATTGGTTCGAACAGGTGCTTCAGCATTTTTTCAACGCTTTCTTGCCATTCTCTTCGGCTTTTTGCTTGCCTGTAAGGTCGTCAGGTTTACTAACCTTAGCATCCACTCCTCGACGTAGAGCAATACTACGGCACGGCGTCGTGCCCGTGGTTCTACAGGGTAGCAAAGGCCACTCCGCGTGTACGTGCCACTCAGGGGCGACGAATATTCGCCCTGTGCTCTCAGCGACCCTGAATTTGCTGTAGGCGCGGTTACCGTCCTCGGTGCCGGCACAGACATGCAGAGGTTGTCGTGGCCCCCTGCACCGCGCAATGCGGGTCTTCTGAAATCACTGGGGGGCGCTTTTTACGCGAGCGCTGTCTGTTTCGGCATACCGATTGAGCAGCCTCTCTATGGGAAGATTTGCCTCTTGCCATTTTTACGAGAATATATAAGCAGTTCCTGTTGCATCTTCGGGCAGTAGCTTCGAAGTTGCTTCGTGAGAGCCAGTACAGTTGGGATATGTCAGTGAAGGTGCCTCATCAGTCGGAAGTATCATGCTGCCCACCGCAGCGCTGGCAGGTCACTCGATTTCGGCCCACGGCGCTTACGCGGCCTGTCTTGAGACACTTCCCACACTGCAGAATCCTCGAGACGTATGGGCGTACGCGGTGCATCATGTAACCCACTTAGACATACGCTGGCAAAGTCGACGAAGCAAATACTATAGTTTGATGCACCGGAAGTTCCCCATGCGGTGAATCTCAAGAATGCGCACCGATGAACTCAGCAAATTCCTGATGTCCACATACTTGATTTCAAGGTCGACATCAGAAATTACACCAGTCGTTGACTCCTTGCCGTAATTAATAAAGGAAAGGACCGGAATTGCGCTTAATGTCAGAACAGTATTTAACTTAATTGTCAATTATAGTTGAATGTTTTGCATCTACCGTCAGGATGTGTTTTCTAGAGTTTGTCCGGATTTCATTGATTTGTCTTGGTAGCACACTTCAAAAATACTCTGTTAAAAACTGCCTGCTTAGGGAGTTCAGGCTGTGCGACGCCGTAAGCGACACGTAAGAGACTATGAAAGATTGCTGCTCAATATGAAGTCTGCTCACTCGACATATGGCGCACCTTCTTCGCGCGACGGCCCATGGCTACGATGTGCTGGTTGTCAGAGTCCATGGTTTCGGGCGTTGAGCTCACCCAGGAAGGGAGCCGGCCCGAGCTGCCAAAGGCATGTCGTCCAAACATGAACGATGAAGTATACGGCTGAAATCGTTTAGGTGGTCTTGCGAGCGCCCTCTCGCTCATTCTTGATGACAGCGCATTTACAAAACTGGCAAAACCTTAAAAAGCTGCATAACAGCGAAAGAGTCAGAGCACCGGCGAGCCCTGGGCACTTCTTTCTCTTCCTTCCCCCTTGTATTCTTTAAGCATAGCGATGTTTAAAGCGCTGCTGGCCACCCTGCGATCTTGTTTTGGTGCGTGGATGCACGTTGTTGACTACGAGTTGTGGTTGTGCGCTGCGAAATCGTGCCTGCGTGTGTGTTAGTTGCGAGCTAGGCTTAAAGTGATGCGCGTCACCCGAGGCGCACGGATACACAAAAGAAATGGCGGAACGACATTTCACAAAGCGGCGTGGTGAAGCATTGGTGTACAGGGTACAGGCGCGGATGTCCTTGAACTCACATTAAAAGTATCCGTCACCTGGTGTATTACGCAAGAAAAAAATTTATATTGCTAAAATTTATGAGTGAGCAAGTTATGACGATTATGTTAGAGCGGTTTTCTTCGTAGCTGTAGCTATCTGGAAACGAGAGTACTCAGTCCAGGCGTAATGGTCGTTGCCGAACTCTCTTCGCCAAGAACTCCATTAAACATGCTTAGCGGAAGGAAGCCCGTGTGACAACAAGCGCATCTCCTTCGAGATAAAAAATACGGATTCCAAAGGAGTTCGCCGGTGCTCGTGTGACAGGCATATATTAACTCTGTATGGCTCCCAATGGGCGCTACCTTTGGTATAACCCAATAACTCTAGAAGGTGGGACATCAAGTCTCTTCAGCCAGTTGGCAACTATGTAGGGTGAGTGTAGTTCCATATGTGCTTTATGTATTTGAATCTGTTCACGCAATTGGCAACTATGTAAGCAGAACAATCCAGAATAAAGTAGCAGTGTCTGTTCTATAGTCTTGTCCGTCTAATCCAGTTAATCCTTACCTTTCAAGACACGACAATCATGGCCGGGCGGAGTGCTGATAAAAGTTCAACCCTTCTGATTGGCCGGGACAAGGTCGCTAGATTTTCTTGACTCCGGACATGGGGAAAACGATTGCTTTAAAAAGACTTCTTCAGTATATCCGAGCTAGAGAGATTTCACTAGAATATGCTGTACTTGCTGCAACGTGCAAATAAACCTTTTCTTTTTCGTTCCTACTCTCAGACGTGCCTACTCATTCTGTGCCTGGAGGGTCCCTGGGCTGAACGCTACCCTGAGCCACGAATGACTAGCGTGGGTGGATTCCTCACTTGAGACGTAAAGACTTCAAACAGCTTTAAACCTTATGAAAGTGAACTATTAACATCAACTCAAGAGTAGAGGGCAAATGAGGGATATTCTCTGGTTGATGAAAACTGTTACCTTTCACCACATCCGCGTTGCCTGCACCAGGAACGAGCCCATTCGTCACAGAACTGCTCATTACCGGAAAACATGCCATAGGGAAACCGGTCACATCGGCCAACTGGTTCGATATGCCATCTCAATATAGGAATTATCGGGGAGGGTGCCTCTTCCTGACTTCGATTTCCTTCCACCGCAGCCTTGCAATAGGAACGGAAGAGCTGAGCGGAATATGGATCTTGTGTCGGATATGGCAGCTTGGACAACGAGAACCACTTTAGTTCTTTTTTTTATTATTTTCTGTTCTTGCCAATCTCTATCTGCAGGTTATGAAGCACTTGTTCATGGCTGGTCGGAGCATGCGCAGAGCAGGCCCATGTGTGAGCCTGCTCTGACGTGGGGCATCTGCAGGTGTGTGGCAGGAGAAGCATGTTGCTTGTCACATGTTAAACACAGCTCTTAACTGGGATTTTCCACGTGACGAATAGGCCGGTTGCACAAGAAATCCTCGCACGACATGCCGGTATCCACAACAAGTTGGCCTATGACGGTTGGCCTTGTGGCGGGAGGGCCTACACCCTTGCTCGTGCTGTAGTGCCCCACCGTTCAGTCACGATCAAAAGTCACAACAGTGAAGAATCGAACATCACCCTAGTCTCCCTCTGCCATGAACTGAACGTGGCTGGAATCAAGTCCTAGAGCAGAGCTGTTGATTGTAAAAGATACCTTTAATCGAGTTATGAGGCAACCATGGGAAATTATCCGAAAGAGAACACTATTTGTCGATGTCCTAAACTCATGGGCATGTTCACCGTTGAACTCGCCGAGCTGTTCTGGGCCAACGAAAGGGCCTTTTGGCTAAAGTCGAAATGCAGCCGACTATAAAAAACTAACAAGCCTTATACGGTACGCATAGATCTTTGTCTTCTTCCTCATCTGCTCCGTCTTTACCATCAACGCCCCCCCCCCCCCCCTCCCAGCAGCAGGGGCAGTACCACCGTCCTCCCAAGTCCACTCTAAGGTGAATGACTGCACCCGAAAATTCCGGTGACGTGCCCTGTCCTACAGCATTAACCAAACCCTACCACCTAATTTCCTAATATTCCTATCGGTTCTAATTTCTTTCCGCACTTAACAGCATTTCATGTTCCTTCGGCCTACATTATGCTAACCTGACAGACGACCTCTACCTCTGAAAATCGGAGGAAAACGAAGAATCCTGAAGAACAGCTGTGTGACACGCAGCGAACGAATGCACGAAAAATTGCAGGCGCCGCGCATTGAGGCAGAACGATGGCGGTGTTGACCAGCGAGCAAACGGGGGTAGCTGATTTTGTAACTGAGATAAAGAAAAAGAAGTGGAGTTGGGCAGGTCATGCAGTGGCGTAGAGGATCAGGTAACCGGCGGTATATTAGCGAATAAAGTATGAGCGTCGAAGGAAGCGAAACGCAGTCGATAAGGGCAAAGGATAAAGTAGTATATGACGGGATTAGAAAGCTTGCAAGCATATGACGGATTCAGCTATCAAAGGATAGGAATAACTGAACATCAGTAGACGAAGGCCTCCTCCTACGGTGATGCAGGGGACAAAGCTGACGTGGACTGAAGGACGGTGACGACGATTACGTACTTTTGAACAAACGGAAACGCATAGCTAACAGACGCTTACACAACACAAGAAGTGGGCTGGACGATGGCGCGCCGTTCCCTTCGTTCCTTGCGTAATCGTCTTTTCCATGTTTTTTTTTTTCGCTAACAAAATGCATCTCGCCTAACAAAACAGTCTGCTTGTGTATCAAGTGCGCACCGCATGTGCTCGAAAACTTCCGCGCTCCATGTCGCACTCTTCTTTTTCGCGCCGCCATGCACGCGCGACAAAGCCGCTACCGATCGCGGGCGTCGAAACCGAAAAGAAGCTGGCCGACCCTCCAGCCACGAACTAAAGAGCAAAATAAACTCGAGACTGAAAAGGAGGGAGATCTCCCCCTTCTCCGTCTTCCACTCGAGCTAATACACTTCCTTTTGTCCACTTTTAGACGCGCAAACTTGCGGCGTCGGTAGCGCGACAGGCGACGGCGACGAACGTCGGCCGACGCGCGGGGATGCGCTCGCACAAACAACAGCCACAACGGCGCGTCGACCGGCGCGTCTTCTACTGCGCGCCGTCGCCGCGCTTGGCTGCGCGGACGGAGGCGCCAATCTGGGTCCGCCATCTCGCGACGAATGAGCCCTTTCTTCGTCCTCTCTTCTCGACAAAGAGACAGAAACAGAGGGTATAGAAAAGGCGTAACACCTGCCCCCCACCTTCCCTCTGCATACGCACTATTATTCTCTTCCGCAACGGCTACTTTGCCCGGTCGGCAGGCGCGATGGGTCCCTCTCTGTCTGATCCCCTTTCTTTTCCTTCCGACGACCCGGAGAAAGGACGCCACCGTGCGTACACTTCGAGTTCATCGGCTCACGGCCACGCTAAAGTCGCCGTGCGGTCACTGCCGTGGTCCCGGTCAGTTGCAAGGCAAGTCGCGAAAAAAGCGCTGTTGGCGGTACTTCCGCGGATCAACTCGAGTGTGGCGTGCACTCGAACAAAAAAAATTGCACCCTTTGGGGCGCACGTATCTTTGTGTCCCAAGGATAATCGTCATCTATCTCGCGTGCATTTTCATTATTTAACGCTGCGCTCCCGGTACCTTCAGGTTGCGTAACGTAGATAATTGGGGGTTGGTATCCGATCTTCTTGAAAATGATGTTTGTGTCGTCTACTCACTTCTTTAAAGGCGTCCGCTGAATCACCTTCGGGCTTGGTGGAAAACAAAGACAGTCCGCGAATAGCATACGCTGATGTGAACATCTCAGCCAAATTTTGCAGCCGTGCGCGGCGCGTGGAGCTCGCAAGCAGCGCGCGAAGTCACCTTTTTCTCAAGCGCCTACTTTTCAACAGATGCCTGGTCCTCACTCTTTTCTGGACGCTTCATTTCGTAATAAAGCAGATTCCCGTTTACTCGGCTGCTGTTATCCAATAGCTGACATCAACCAAGAAGGGCGTTTGAGTAAGTGTGCTTCTTCCTATCTGTTACTGTGTATATTTATTAACGAAGTCTAACAAGCAGGCTGAAGTAAGCTAAAATCTGATGTCGAATTTCGATAATAATTACGTACTTCCAGATGAACCTGACTATCGTCTGCCGCCCACGCAGGAATTAAACTTTGGTCGCCCTACCTATCGGTGTCATATCCATCGGGTCTCGCTAAATTTGACTCGTTTCGAGCATTCAACTATGGCCTCTAACCACGCGAAGCTTAGTCAAACCACACGCACGCTTGCCAGAAATTGGGGAAGAGTGGGGCGGAGGGGGAGCTTAAGCCCAAGAAGAATGAGGGCAGAAAAAAAGTGAAAAAAAGAAATTAAAGACAATATAACAGCACAACTTGATATCTTTCAGTGATGAGCATTTGAGTCCCAGTTTTCATCTTGGTTTCATTGCCTAATTTTTTATGTGGGGTGCACTATAGTTCGAATGACATATGTATGGTTATGGAAGGTAGCCGATTGATCCAAAGATAACCGAATTAGAAATCAAAGGATTGACATTGCACTGACGGGTAGCTCCAGGGAGCAAATGTGCGCCTAAGTATAATGGAGCTTGATAGAGTGTTGCGGTATTTGTCTTGTATATGGCCGTCTTCCGCATGCGCTCTGCTAGGCAGAGTCTTGGTCGCTTCCGCAGAGCCAGTTCTCACAACCAAGGCTTACATATTTTAGCCAAAGCAGTAGTATTGGCTGTTTTGCAGCTTATATTTGCGTTTGTTTTGGTGCCAACAGACGATGCTTAACAGTGAACATTAAAGTATAAGTTAATTCGCTTTGCTCTTCGCGTTGTCAACGAAATATCATGGCTTGCCTATCTCAGAACAGCAGCGCCGAATCGAGAAAAAACAACTCAGAGGGGTGGATAGAGGGGTCAAAAAGCGGGTTTATTGAGCATTCTGCATGAGAACAAACCTTAGAAGGAAATGCCCGCGCACGGCATTACATGCCTCGTCACCTGACATCTCCACGCATGAATGGAGAGGTGAGGTCGTGGTCGCAACTTCGCACTTTCGACCGTATGCTAGATCGAATACGGTAATCTCGCCCCCCCCCCTCCCCCCCGCTCCCTCCTCAGGTTTGCCTGCAGGTTTTACGCTTTCACAGTAGAAAACATAGATGGAAAGTATTGCGTTGTATGTAATGATCACATGGGTGAAGGGCTTTTCTTCTTGTTTTCTTTATTTCTCAAGCTATTATAAAAGGTCAAAGCTGTAGTGATATAATATTACGTGCCGTTAGAATGATTGTGAGTGGATTTCAGGCTTCCGAATTGGGAAGCCGCTAAGACAATCATCGTCGGCCAACAGGTTCGGAACAGTTGACCGAAAATTTCGGCTTCTAAAATGCAGGCTAATTTTCCTCTGCAAGCCACTGCACCATGGCCCAATGGCGAAATGCAGGCCACATTGGCTTTAAAACGCGACTAAGCGCATGGGTTCCGAACCGATTCTAGCAAATCTCCACCTCTTTTTTTTCTGTATCTCTCTTATTCATCAAGTCAAACTGGTAAAAAGCTTAAAAATGCACAGCTGGGGTGACTTCTAGGCACACAGTGCGTGAAACTACCTCAAAAACGGCATGGCAGGTATACTTAAAGTCAGCGATAGCTGTGTACAGTGCGCGTGCCACCCGAAATATGCTCGCAGACACGAGTAATAAATACACTTACGAAGGAAACCTGGGCAAAAAAAGGGGGGGGGGGGCGGGGGGGCTGCTGCGGCGCATATAGGCGTGCCCGCGCGACAAGTGGAGCGTGTCATTCACGCCGACTGTATACGCCGTCGTGCCGCGACGCCTTGGACTGAGCGATCTGCTCGAAGGCGCCCGCGAGGTGCGACACGACACTGTGACACTCGACTCGCGACCCTCTCGGCGTGCGTGCGTGCGGCGCGAACGTTTTCTCGAGACGACCGTGACCCAATAGCGTACACCATCACAGTGGCAGGCAAAGGCGGTGCACAACTCGGACGTTGGGTTATGCAGAAACGTCTACGCGCCTGGTGTCGGGTTACGGCAGGCGTGTGTGTGCAAGCAGGCGCTCAGTTCAGTCTCTCTCTCTCTTTTTTTTTTGTTCATAATCACCAGCTCTGTCAGAGTTGGGATAGAAAAGAGAGATAGAGAGAGAGGGTAGGTCACGGTAGCGTGGGAGCGCGCAATTTGTTGCAATTGAGCTAGTTGCTGAAGAAGGTTTTCGTCCCTGTGCCACATTCTGACCGGTTCGCTTGAAAAGTTTCTGCCAAGCAAGCGAGCAAGCAAGCAAGCAAGCAAGCATGCAAGCAATTTAGCGTTCCTGTTCGGAAGCAATGGCATCTGAACGTCTTGCCTCTTAGCTAACTTTCCGTCGGGTTCATGCACGGAGAGAAGATGCAAGGACATGCAATGAACTCACGTGCCAAGCAACAAATTTAACAAGCACAATAAACAGTTGAAGAACCCACACTGGAACCGTCGATCTGTATACCTCAAAACAGCGTATACCGTGTGAGAAAACACCGCAACAGCGCGGGCAACCTGACACGCTTGAATTAGTAACTTTCTGCTCGGCGCAGTCGGCAGTCGGCGTCACAACGAGTAAAAAGAACAAGTGCTTCATTAATTGCAGAAAAACAAACAAACAAAGCCCGCAGACATCCGCCGCTATACGTTTTCGTTATAAATCAATTTTGCATTACAATAATCGAAAGAGCAAATAAGTTCATCCGTATTCATAGTTAAATTGGGAAGCGCCACACGACGAAGGGTATCTGAAGAAATAACGGTCAGGGAATCCGTTGGTGAAAACGAGCGCTGCAGGCTAATTTTGACAACCTTTGTGTTATTTAACGTGTACCTAAATCAAGCATGCCGGCGTTAATGCACCCTGTTCGGATAGAAATGTGGCGATCCGATCCACGAATCTGACCCGCTGCTCATGGTGGCACTCTCTGAATTTAATACATATGCTCATTTTTCGCTGAATATTGTTATTTTATTCAGTGGCGAATGACTTACTATGTATGTATTTCTCTTTTCGGAAACGTCCGACAAACCAATACCCATTTCCATCGAGATTACAAAGCCACCATGCTTTGTGGGTCTAGGCATACGCACGAAAATCACGGTGTTTTTTAGATTAAAAAATAAAAAAAATAAACTTACAGGTGGGGTTAATCTTCGCGTAGGTATGTGTCGGTTACGACCATCATCAATTTAAGCGTGTCAAAGCATAGCAGCGTGATTCGACAAAGCCGACGGGAACCGGCTGCTACTGTCGGCTCTCGACACAATAAAGAAAGCTTCACCTCATGGTTCCATCAATTAGTCCGGTAGAATACAGCTTTCAGTCCTAAGTGCAACATAATTTAAATCTGAACAGCTGGCGTTGCAGACACCTGATGTCGAACGATTTCCTTCTCTTTACTTAGGTACTCTATAGTTTGCATGTGCTAGCATTTTTCACGTATACGTTTAATTGCCGCAGCAGGCTCAGAGACGGCATGCATGGTTGACTCTGCGGTGCAGTCTTGGCCTATAAGAGCCTGCGCCCTTGACCCGCACTCGAACAATTAAAGCACGCGTATACAGCATTCACGCGCCGGCGGCGGTGCAGTCGATATTATTCTTGTGCCGAGCACTGATCTGCAGCCTTAACCCAGCAGGACACGGAAACCACTGAAGCACAAAGGAACCGCATGTATAGTCGGGACAGCGATCTTAGTTAACAGCACTCAGGGCAATTTCGTGCCTGTCAACCTCGACATTAAACGGTATTGTGTCTAACTGCTAACGTTTGTTCGTCGTTGCAACTTTGAGATCAACGTGCCTTGTGTTGTTTTACTTTTGTGTAACATAGGCTGTGGCAGCATGGAAAATGGGGCTCTAAATATTCGGCTATCTTTTCCTTCCCGAACCTTTGCAGCAATGTCTGCGACTTTAGCCATTACTCCAATCCTTCGACGTTCTCAGATCTGCATTCCCTTGTCATTTTGCGCATCGATTTCAGCATCCTCACTTGATCCAGTTTTAACTAGTGACGTTGTAGTATTTCACTATGGTCGTTTGAATTCCATGCAGCATCCCTGGTCGCGTTGCTGTCTTGAAAACCGTCATTTTATTACTGTTTCTTTTAACTTGACTTGTATTCTCTACTTACAGAGAAGCAATCAAGCACATCGCCAGTTTTGTCGAGGATATTAGAGCCGACAGTTCACGAGGTGCAGACGCTGATGAGAAGGATCGTGATGTTCGACATCAAGGACGAACGCCACTTTTATGCGTTGCATATTGCAATCACTCAGTTCAGCCCATGGGTGCGGCCGGGCAGCCACCATTGAGGGTATGCGCCATTGTTCATTGCTGCGCGTCTCATATGTGGGTCTATTCTCTTTTAAGTTTGCTATGTTTGTTATTAGGTTCCTTCTATTTTTATGCGTTGCATATTGCAATCACTCAGTTCAGCCCTTGGGCGCGGCCGGGCAGCCACCATTGACCTTTAGCGCAACCACGTGACGTGACGTCACGACAGCCGGAGGAAAAGCTGGGCCCCAACTCGCGCAATATGCAACGCATTCTTGGCTTATAACCAAGCTAAGCCTGGCCATTTTTTCTACCGAAGAAAGAATTACTGCGCTGCAGTCAGATTTCAGGTCTCAAGGGGCGCACGTAAACAAGAAGCACGCGCCTTCCCGGTGTCACAGAAGCAAATGTCACGAATTGAGAGCACAGAGAAAAAAAGGAAACGAAAGACGAATAACCAGCACGCCCTATCGCCACACTCGGGCAAACAGGAAGAAGCCGACAGCGAAAAAAAGAAAGAAAGAAAAAAGGGAATACCGTGGCACAGAAGAAAGGCGCCCTTTGAATGATGCCGTGCGCTGTCGTCACGTAAGTGGCCGGCACAAAAGGATCGGTCGTCCGTAGTTGCGCCGTAGCGCGTACCGGCGACGCTGCGTAAGCGCTCGATGTCGACAGCCAAAGGTTCGCCGCGTGGGAGAATGCCGAGCTGAATGCTTCGCTAACGTGGTCGACGAGTGATTGCGACAGCTTTATTATTTGCTGGCAGAGTGTCGCGTGCAGTTTTGGAACAATAACGTCGTTATTGCAAACGCGGACACTTCCTGTTTACCGTTTGTCTATCGGACACCGATCAATGCGTCATCAAACGCCGTCGAGAGAATACAATGGGCCCACGACAGCTGCGCCACGAGCCGTGGCATCGGCACATGTGTTTAAAAGACGGAGATTATGAGGTAATAACAACGACCTGTTCCTGAGAAGCCACATTTACAACATTGCTCTAAATCAAATCAGCAATGTTATAAACAACGTCATTGTCGACCATGACTTCTGTATGAACAGCCACATGGTACATGACGTCACCAGAAAGAATAAATTGTCGTTCCAAACGACACAACCATGCTTTCCTGTGGTTTCTATCCCACGTGTTAGACAAAACTCTCTAGAACGTAATGTGCATTCATTCGTGAATTAATTAATTCATTCAATCATTCAAGCTCACTCTCAAGTTTCGAAATTTGGATGAACGAATGCTTTGCACATCTTTCTTAGTTCTTTCATTCTTTTTTTACTTTCGTGTAAATAAAGGTTGCTAGCTGGTATCACCGAACTGCAGCTTTGTCAGTTGTCAGTTGCAACTATTTTCACATGTCGCCGACAGAAGATATCGCAGCTGAAGGCGACGAAGGGACTACTTCGGTTTATGAAGCAGACGGGCTTGGACAAGCGGCTGTGACAGTGATGTCACGTACCGCGCAAGAGTAACGGACTGTAACTAACGATGTGCGTGCCGTGTTATGTGCTCCCTATCTCTTCTCCCCATCTTTCATCCCCCCATCCCGCTCCCATGTGTAGGGTAACAAACCGGTTAAGCTAAACTGGTTAACCTCCCTGCCTTCCTTCTCCACTTTTTCCTTCCTTCCTTGAAGAAAAGTTACGCTGCGCAGCCGGAACTCTCTCTCCCCAGCCGCCCTTCCACCCTAGCTTGGGCAACGAATGCGAAACGAATAGACAAGCATCGTACGAGAACAAACGAGATAACCACGACGAGTCGCCCTGCTTCGACAGTACACAAACAAATGCGTTCTAAACAAGTGCCACAGCTCACGATAATACGGCTCGTCCGTAGCCCGAGAAACAACGCGCCCCTTAATGACGCTTTGTGTCGCCTGCAACCACGTGGCGCACGAGGCTGGCTCTCACTCTCTCTCTCGCGCGCACGGGATACGTGCCGCGGCCCTTCTGACCGTCTCCGACCTCCCACGAGTGAGAACAATGCTAAGCGTTTAGACCCTATACGAACCGCACGTCATCGTCAATAACGCGAAGGAAACCGCGCAAAGGTACCGTGCAAGCAGGCACAGTACCCTTCGGTTATTTGCGCGACAGGCGAACGCTTTCCATCGGCGCGTTAAGCAAGAGGGGGGCGAAAGTGGAGCGGTGCTCCCTCGAATGTCATCCACGTCGTCTCGCCTTCGGAGCTTGAGGAGGGTGACCTTGAGGCGATCGGCTGCAGCCTCGAACCGCACCTCCACGGTCACGAGGAGTGCGCGCGTGCAGCGGTGCATTTTATTCGGCACAAGGACGACTGATCGATGATTGATCGATGGGGTCTGAACGTCTCAAAAGCAATACGCGGGCTTCGACAGAAGCCGTGTATAGTGGATGGCTCTGGTTCAATTTGGAGTTCGCGGGGTTACTTAACGGTGCGTGCAATGTACGGTACGCGAGTATTTTTTTTTTATTATTCCGCCCACATTTAGAGAGAGACAAAAGGGGAGGAAAGACAGGAAGGTTAGCCAGTGGGAGTACCGCCTGGCTACCCTGTGCTGGGGAAAGGGGTAAATGAAATAGAAGGAGAAAGAAGAAGAAGTAAAAAATGAGACCCAAGACATCAGACCTTTTGCTCAGGTTAAGTCAAATGAATTCATTCGAATATTTTGCTCAATAAGGGGGCGCTTCTTTTTTTAGCTGAGCCTAAAAGATTTAGCTCTTACCAATTCACATATTATGGAATACGTTGTACTTAAAATCCCGAGTTCGTTCTACGAACATTGTCCGATATCTTACGACGTTACGCCTTGCGGTATGAGTTGTTCGCGGCATTGAAATTCATCTTCGGAGGCTTTTTATTCAATCGTTAGTATAACACCAGGTGCATCTGTGTTCCTGTTACAGTAAACAAGTTCATAGCCAGAGATTCACCTTAGGACATTTTTTTACAGTCAATCAATCAATCAATCAATCAATGAAATGTTTATTATAACACCCATGAACAGCTACGGAACCTTCACACTGTTGCGCATTCGCGCATACTGTTCAAAACCAGCTCCGTAATCTCATCTAGTTGGTATATATATATATATATATATATATATATATATATATATATATATATATATATATATATATATATATATATATATATATATATATATATATATATAAACGAGAAGAAAGGGGGTTAACCGAGGGACCCGATAATTATTAGTCATATAATGAGAAGCCAACAAACACAGACACCAAGTACAACATAGGGGAAATTGCATGTGCTTAATAAGTGATATAAAGTAATGATAAATTAATGGAAATTAAAGTGGATGAAAAAACAACTTGCCGCAAGTGGGAACCGAACCCACAACCTTCGCATGTCGCGTGCGATGCTCTACCAATTGAGCTACCGCGGCGGCGTTTCCCCATCCACTTTCTTCGGTATTTATGTGTACTAGTAGAACCCTGGGAGTGTTTGTTGGCTTCTCATTATATGACTATATATATATATATATATATATATATATATATATATATATATATATATATATATATATGTGTGTGTGTGTAAGAGAATCCTTGCTCATCTTATTTGTCCCCGAAATTGCGTCTCCACTTCGTGGCTTCGTGACTTCGTGGTTCTTAACTCACGTGATGCGTGCATAAGAGCAGCATGTGATCGAAAACTTGCGCTGCGCAACGGGAACCCTATCCGGCCGGCGCTTTCGCTATATACCTTGGAAAACGGATGTCGTCCACGCATTGAAATGCGTGTGCACGTCAGTGGGCAAGTAGACGCAAACCAAACCGATACTGGTTTGCTGTAACGTTGGCGACGCTTTACCTTCGCTAACCTTCCAGATTGGAATTCCTTTTTGTACCTGGGGTAAACGAGGTACGAGCACAGAGACGTCAGCAAGAGAGAAAATCTCCGACCAAGATTTAAAAAAGAGAGTCCCGACGTTTCTAATCTATCTGTGCTTGTGTTTCTTTTTCTTATTTTTATTTAAGTTTTATTTCGCGCTTTTCGAACGTGCCAGCACAAGCTGCCATGGTCAGACGTAATCAAGCTGTTCCGAGTACTTGTGTCCGAGCAAGCGTAATTACTCCAGTGACACTAATCGTGAGAATTTTTTGACGGGAACGCAACTATTCCCAATATAGCAGCAGGCAATTAAGCCTTGCCGAAATGAACGTGTGGACCCGTGTATAGTCGAGGGCATCGCTCCTTGTTCAGGAGTCATGTTCGTTACCTCGACATCTTTTATGCTGACGGTGTGAACGCATCCTATCCATGTGCTGGTAATGTCCTTTGTTATACGCAACTGACACGAATGCACTTGAACAATGTTTTTGTCCTCATTACTATAGGGGTCAGTCGCATTACGTTTCGGCCGGGTTGCGCTGCAGTCAGAACGAATGGCCACCAACCGTCGCGCTCGTTGTGCTTTTCTCTTTTTCCATTTCGCAAGGAGCCATAAAATGGAACGATGAGAAAGGTTGAGATGTGTGTACCGCGATAAGTAAACTAGGGGACAGTTCATTACCGCGTCATTAGCGAGGCTGTAAAGCGGACGACGAGGGATCAAAGCAACGGCCTTGAGGACGTTTCCATTTATATACTGCGGACTCCTGGACGCAGCGCAGCTATGCGGGAGAAGAAAAGAAAGTAAAGCTAGAACGCGACTGGAGTAATGACCGCGAAGACAAAAATAGCGAGGCTTCTGTGGAGAGGACCGAGACCCAGAAAGACGTGAAGGCTGTTTCGCGCGTCCTCACACCGAAAGATGGACACTCTGGACACGATGAGCTATAGCCCACTTTCGTTTGTGGAACATCACCGCGGACCGAAGTGAGGATAATTTATTTGTTGTTTAGTAACTGCGACTGCATGGGAAATGGGGGTGATGAAGAGATCGCTACTGCAAAATTGTAGTTAACACAAACAACCGAACGCTGAACGATAGAGCAATACAAATAGAAAAAGAAATATCAGCCCAAGTACTCTGTACAGATGGTTAAACAGCGAAGTTGAAGCGCGTGGCCCCGGTGTTTAGCACTGGGTAAATCCTGACGGCTTATTAAAGTGTTTCTCAATAACTGGTTACGTCTTTGTGTTTCTTAATGAGGTTACACATACGTTCGGCTGCGACGGAGAGAAGGACGTCAGTGACGGTATGCCCGCAGTCCGCCGTTGTCACCTGCTTTCGATGTCTCGAGTTAGCTCGATGACGAGGTTAGCAGCATCCGCCCGGCATTGTCACTTGCGATTCATCAAAATTATATCTTTCCATCACGTAAGACAATAAATGGCTCATGCCCCCTTAAGCAATGGCTCATACTTCAGTAAACGCGGCCGCCCCATTACGACGACAGAAGTGAAGTGAAATTCTACACTGGAATGACCAGCGGCAACGGAGCCAGCTGTGAAAGAAGGCGCCGACGCTAGAGACATTGCTGATGATGATAGTTTTATGCGAAGCATACTAGCCGCACAACCACGCTCTTCCTTGCTGCGCCGCGCGCGGCCGCGTAGCTACCATATGACGTCATAACAGCCCCAAATTAATGAAAGGCTAGGCAAAATGGACGCCCGACTCGAGGCTGTCGAGAGTCAGTCTCACGCGCGATCGGTGAAGCACAAGCGCATAGTGCCAAAAGTAGCCTCAACTTCGGTGAGGAACCGCTTCGCGTCCCTGCCATAATAAAAAACCCGAGTGCGGAACAGTGGGAGAGGATGCTATCCAGCGACACCCTGAAAGTCCAACAAGGACTAGTAAGGCGTGCACGCAGGGCAGCTACCCTCAGCGGAGCCCTGGACTAGGGGAACCGACCCTGGAGAGAAGATGGAAGACTCCATCTGATGCCGCAAAAATCACTGCAAAATAGAGAAAATAAACGTTTTTCATCATCATCATCGCGTCCCTGAAAAAGGAGCGGTCCGAAAAAATCAAAGGCGCGATCGCGAAAAGGCGCAATCGACTGGAGACGTCCGGAAAGGATGATGCAGAAGCCAAGTAAGAAGCACAAGAAGAAAACCGGGGGGGATACCACAGTAATTTACCAATAGAACTGCCGAGGGATTCGCAACAAAGAAGCGGAACTATTATTACACATTGACGGGCAAGAAAACAAGCCCGATGTAATTGCTCTACAAGAAACAAACGGGAAACCAAGACTCCCGGGGTACGTCACTTACACGGACCCCACGGAGAACGGGACGGCGGTGCTCGTCCGCAGCAACGTGGCGGCAACTCAACATGTCACGGCGCAGGGTGGGTGCGAGCACACGCTGGTCGAAATTCATGCTAGAGAAATTGGCAGCTCGGGCAATTTATTTGTAATGAGCGCGTACTGCCGTCCGTCACAACGGCAGTACGAATTTGACCGCATCGTGAGCCAGGCGAAAGGGTTGGCGGGGACCAGGCCCCTTCTGATCCTCGGCGACTTTAACGCCCCTCACACAACGTGGGGCTATAAGTTTCAGTCCAAGAGAGGAAAAGCATTGGCGAAAGCAATGGAGGATCACGAGATGGCCCTCCTGAACGAGCCGGACGTATCCACCAGAAGAGGCAACAGTGTCGCTAGGGACACCACACCAGACCTGTCGTGGCTATCGGGCACGCTAGACGTCTCGTGGAGAAGCGAAGAAGTGGACCTGGGGTCTGACCACAGTGTGATCGGTATCACGATCCGAGGCTCCCGATATCGGGCTGTACTGGGGACGGCGCGGATCACGGATTGGGACAAGATGAGAAAGTTTACCCAAGAACAAGAAGAGGCATCCGAGGAAGAAACGGGACAGGCTGACAGACAAAGGACCTACACCGATTGGGCGAGGGACCAGAAGAAGGCTCTAGATAAATTTACCCAAGAAATCGCAACGACGTCGCAGACACCGTACGTGGACGCCAGACTGACCCACATGTGGGCGGCCCGACACTCGTTGACGCGGCGGTGGAAACGTCAGAGACACAACAGAAAGCTGGCCAAGCGCATAGCAGTCTTGAACAAACAGATCGCCGAGTACGCGGCCAAACTATGTAACGAAAATTGGCTGAAGACCTGTGACGGCCTACAGGGCAAGCTCTCGACGTGGAAGACGTGGTGTCTCTTGAGGCATCTGATCGACCCGCTGAGTAGCAAAACTGCGACCAATCGCAACCTCACCAAAGTATTGAACACGTACAAGGCAGACGGTTGCAGGCTCCTGGAAGACCTGAAGGCCAAGTACCTAAAGACAGAGAAGGGCCAGTACCCGGTGCCCGAGAGGTACGAAGGACCCGACAACGAAGAACTGGACCGGCCGTTTACCATGATGGAGCTGTGGACAGCTATAGATGACAGTAACAAGACAAGTGCACCCGGCAGGGACGCCATAACTTACAAATTACTCGGTAACATGAGCGGTACAGCGGCCCGCGGCCTCCTAGAGCACATTAACGAAGCCTGGGAGAGCTCGCAGTTGCCGAAGGAATGGAAGGACGCCGAGGTCCGCTTCATTCCAAAGCCCGGCAAAGCCCTCACGATAGACAACATGCGGCCCATCTCCCTCACATCCTGCGTGGGGAAGGTGATGGAGCGCATGGTCCTTCGCCGGTTGCAAAAGCACCTCGAAGAAACGGATCAGATGCCAGAAACGATGTATGGCTTCAGGCAACATCTCAGCACCCAAGACGTAATGATCCAACTTCACGAACTGGTCGTCAAGTCGGCAACGAGGCATGCGCCGCGCGGGATACTCGCCCTTGACCTGAAGGGAGCGTTTGACAACGTGTCCCACGCGAGCGTGTTGCAGAATCTAAACAAAACCCGGTGTGGCAGAAAGACATTCGGCTACATAAAAGATTTTCTGTCAAACCGAACGGCGACCATCAGGATAGGGGAGGAGAAGTCGGACCCTGTCGAGCTCGGCGATAGGGGCACCCCTCAGGGATCGGTCTTGTCGCCCCTGCTCTTCAATCTGGCCCTGCTGCCCCTGCCCGGTCTACTCAAGCAAATCGAAGGCGTGGACCACGCGTTCTACGCCGACGATATTACGCTGTGGACGGCCCGAGCCGGATCCGATGCCTGGATGGAGGAAGTCTTGCAGCGGGCGGCAACGACCGTGCACGAGTACGCAAAGTCGTGCGGACTGAGCTGCGCTCCCCAGAAATCAGAGCTGCTCATGATCCAACCGGGAAAAACCAAGAAGGAGCTGCCGCCGAACGTGATTATCACGATCGCCGGAACGACCATCAAGCCAACACAGCAGATTAGGATTCTCGGCCTACTACTTCAGAGCGACGGAATGGCACAGGCCGCCATCACAAAGATCAAGACTACATCCGAACAGATACTTGGTATGATTCGGAGGGTATCAAACAGAAACCGAGGCCTTAAAGAGGACGATGCCATGCGGCTGGTACGCGCGTTCGTCGTGTCGCGGGTTACCTACTCCGCCCCGTATCTCCAGCTGACGAAGGCGAATAGGGACACCCTAAACACGATGCTTCGTAAGGCAACGAAACAAGCACTGGGCATACCCATATACTCATCCACGCAAAAACTGCTAGACATGGGGGCCCACAATACGGTGGAGGAGCTCATCGAAGCCCACCTCTCTAATCAGAGAATCCGGCTCAGTCACACGGAACACGGACGAGCCGTCCTACGCAAGATAGGATGGCAGATCGAGCCAGTACCCATCAAGACGGCCCTTCCAGAAGACTGGAAAATGATAATTCAGACAAAACCCCTTCCCCGGAACATGACGCCGGGCAAGGACGATGAGAGGCGCACTGCGCGAGCCAAAGCCCTAGCCCGTAAGCTGGAAGAGAACCCCAGGGTCCTCTACGCGGACGCCTCGCTCCGAAAACACAGTGACCGTGCAGCCGTGGTGGTTACTTCAAAGGAGAGGCTGATCGTCAGCGCGTCCCTGAAGACAACAGACCCCGCAGTTGCCGAAGAAGCGGCCTTAGCCCTCGCACTCGCACAGCCGAGCGTGGGCACCGTAGTCACCGACTCAAAGACAGCCTACAGAAGCTTCCGCAGGGGGGTAATCTCCTCCGCGACCCGAGCCATTCTAGCCAAGCACAAGCCTCCGGGAAGAGCCATAGAGCTCATGTGGGTCCCGGCTCACTCGCAGGTAGCAGGCAACATCATCGCCGACTACCATGCCCGAGAAATGTCAATCCGGGCCGAGCACGAGCCGGAAGAGCTACCGCACCCGGTTACCAGCTTTCGCGACATTACCCGGATGTACCGAGAAGAAAGGTGCAGGCTGCCAGAACCGCACCACAAACTCACCAGGCAACAACAGACGATCCTACGTCGAGCGCAGGCGGGATCGCTTGCGCATCCCGTACTGATGAACCGCATGTACCCTGCGGAATACGATATGCTCTGTCCTTTTTGCAGAAGAGAAAAGGGCACCCTGCCGCACGTCTTGGCAGAGTGCACAGAACTCAAGACCCCCCCTCCTCCCCTTCCCACCAACACCCCCAATCCCCAACCCCTTGAGCGATGGGAGACCTTGTTATCCAGCCCCGCCCTACCGATTCAGCTCGCACTGACGGACAGGGGCCAGGAGCTGCTGGAAACATATGGGTCCCGTAACTAGGGAACCACCCCGTCTGGTGCCGGCGTGCACCACCGATTTATTTCGGGCCCAGTGAATGTTGCTTCATCATCATCATCATAACAGCTGCAAAAGCGGAGGCTCAAATCGTGCGCTCGCTTGCGGCCGCGTAGCTACATAGCCGGGTCTCAGCTCGTGCGCTCGCCTGCATGAGTTGTTTCTTCGTCTAGCCGAACCAAATATAGCCAAGCAACAGCAGTTCACCAGGCTAAACAGTGGTTCAACAACTAAAATAAAGGCTAGTATGCTTCGCATCCTGGGCTTAACCTTAGCTAAGCCACAGCCATTTTTTTTCTACAGGCGGACACGATAGTGGGGAAACTAGACCTTAACAGCTTCGCGGTAAAAAAAAGGAAGTGGTACAAAGCCTTCCCCATCGCTTAGCGTAAAAGAAACGCGACACATACACTCTGCTAACATACTGAACTTGATATAAAGTAGGCATGCACAAAAATATGAGCATTTCATTAAAAAGTTTGTCTCTCTCAACTCATGCGGAATACATGCTCAGTGCATGACCTGTGACAAGAAAAAGTATAGTATTGTTCATGCTGAAAAGTATTCAGCTCACAGCAAAGCGTGAGAAAGTTACGAAGGCAGAGAAGTTATGACATTGAATTCAGATGAATTTGTAAGACAATAAATTGAGCTACTTTGGCTGTGTAATGTCGATCAAGTGTTGCTGCATCGGGTTGACCGCTGAGCAATGTTGATCTTCACGCATGTGAACAGGTTTGTACATTAATTACACTGTGCTACAGTTATTCCTTCGGACGAATGGCAGTGGGCACTTTGAAAGTTGGATAAAGCAGGCAATGATAGCAGTTCAATAAGTTTGTCTCAAGAGACTCGTTGCCCGGAACGTTTCAGTTTAACAGGTCTATATTAAAGTACAGTAGCCAGTAAAAAAAAAAGAAATATATATAAAACACGGCTTTTTGCAACCCTAAGAAGCGCGAGCGCGAGTCTTTTCACATTTACGTAGGAGTGGGCGAATATTCGAAGTCTTGAATACGAATCGAATATTGCACATGTGCACGCACTATTCGTATTCATATTCGAAAATCGACTATAGGACATTTCCGAATATTGAATCTAACGAAAGATTTAGCAACAACCGACTGTTAAAGTCTGGTTACTTCTCTCCGTCTGCTGAACAAGGTATCGCAAATTACAGAAATCAAACGACGAGAAAATTGTCGATGCAATGCAGCAACAAAATGGATAATGCAAGCTTTGTTGTTGGTTCGCCACGCAACCATAAAACCTCTGATTTTTGCTTGTAGCCCGTCATTTAGTGTGTTTCGCAGTCTAGTCACGTAGCAGTCTTATTTTTGGCGCTACAATATACCAGTGAGGTTTTCCTTGCAACAGGCCCTTTTACAAGCGGCTAAGGCACACAGTACCTTCGTCAGCTTGTTTTGTTTTGTTCCACACAAGATTTGATCTTTTTTCGGCAACCATTTATTTAGAGTTTTTGGAAAGCTAGTGATACAGAAGCCATTAATTCTTGGAAAGCTTGTTAGTAACGAGGCTCTAAAGATGCTGAGGGGCTATTCGTTCAGTTTTATTTAATGAAAATTAGTTATCTTCTGCTTACTACTGATGCTAATTGACCGTGATAGCTTTTCTTTAACTTCGACTTCCCTTCGACTTCGACCCCCACCTGGACTCTCTCGACTCGAAACAGCAGTACTTTGCCGACTGTGGCTTGGTGTCGCCTATACAAGATCCTTCGCCTTCCGAGTCGGTATGGATGACAGCGTGGCTTGCAGACACTGCGGCGGCGAAGAGACTATCGAACACGTGCTTTGCCACTGTCCTCGATACAGCACGCACCGGCTGTCACTAGCGACCGCGTTGGCGCGCCTTGACGACAGGCCACTTTCAGAACAGTCAGTTTTGGAATGCCGACGTGAAATGTCGTCGCAGCAGAAGTCGGTCAAGGCTCTGTTGACTTTTCTACGTGACAGTGGCCTGTTAGGAAGACTATAATGACCCCATTTCGTCCCTTCTCATATTGTTTTTTCTCATGCTTTCATTTTTGTCACGCTCTTCTTTCCGTCTTTACTTCCCCTTTCCCTTCCCCTAGTGCAGGGTAGCAAACCGGACGTTTTAAGTCTGGTTAACCTCCCTGCCTTCCTTTCATTTGCATCTCTCTCTCTCTCTTTAACTAGTCAGTACGAGTGTGATACCCAACTATACCGAAATAACTATTCCTCGACTAATCGATATTCGATACTTGCTACTCGCATTCGATTCGTATTAGAAAAAGCTTATGTGCACCCACACCTAAAAATGAATGAATGAAATTTACTAAAAAGATAAAGAGTTGAAGCGAGGCTCTTCCCGTCGACTAGAAAATACCTGATGCAACACAACTTTTCATACCACTACGGAACTCTTACTGACACGAGAGAAAGACAACTTTATGGAAACATATTTCGAGATGCTTCATTAAAACCATAGCATCCTATGAGTCACTTCCTCGTTACCAGCGCAATATTGAACCACCATGAATGTTCCGTTATGCCTCGATTGCCGCGCCTTTCTGGGGCGCGTCACCGGCTTGTCTACGCTTTGGGACATTTTAACACGACATCGTTAAGGGCTCCGTGTCGCAGAAAAACCAGTGTCGGTGTCGGCGGAGTTGTCCGTGAGCGAAAATTTACGTATACCCTTAGGTATATGTATATACCACTCGTTGCTATATGACATGTGGTATATGCTGGTCATATTGTCACACCATTTTATCACTAAAGTTGCTCATACCTTGTCTTACATTCGAGACAAAGTTATTAGAAAACTTGAGAATGACAGCCCACAAACAAATGTCGTGAAACAAAACACCGATAGCGCATGTCTTTTATGTAGGATATTCTCACACTTAAATATTAGAAGAGCGAAACAATGACAGAAACCTGAAAATTATGTAATTTTTTAGAGCGGCTACGCACTAACTTCGCGATCGTCCCACTCAAGAGGCAGCGTGCCCACCAGAAATCTCGTCTTCGTGCATAGCGTTCGCCGCCAGCGTTTCCCGGTAAACATTAAGGTTACCTAAGCTGCAGTTTCCGGGCAGCGTGAGAGGCAGTCAGGGAATTTTGAATGCTATAACGTTCCACTCTTAGATGCGAAGCTTATAGGGACACTAAAGTGAAAAATGATTTCTTTTGCATCAGTAAATTACCGTTCTACGACACAAAAAACACCACTCCTACAACGATAAGACGTTTGGTAAGCCAGAAAAAGCGCAAGAACGAAATACGGGTGGCGACGCCTATTTAAGTTCCCGCACCTGGGGGCTGTGACGTCTTGGATTTTGATGGCATTTTCTAGGGCCTGCTAATTGCCTATAGCGGTACAGATTGGCTACATTGGGTTCTAAAGGAACCAAATATCAAACATGACAAGTTTCGGGAACCTTTATTCAGCCAACGCTGCCCAAATGCGAAAACATACTTTGGAATCCCTGACGTCACGCTGACGTACCGGCGCTGGGGTTTCGGCGCGAAATTCAAATACTGATACTTCGACCTTCATTTTCTCATCTAATAATCAAACTATTTTTTTGAAATGACTGCCTGCAGGGTCCTCAAATATTGATTTATTAGTCTAAACTGATTTAGTGTTTCGCTTTAGTGTCCCTTTAAGCGTCCTCCACGTTTTTCTGTCTAGGCACAGTTCCCTCGCGCAAAGTGCAATAAATCGCAAATTATTTTGAAGCAAATTCAGTGCAGATCGTGCGCATTTTGAAATGATTAAAAACTGCCATAATATGCGCAAGAAATATACCATCTGCTAGGAGCCTGGTTAGCTCAGATGTTAGAGCGGCTGCCCCGGAAAAGCGGTGGTCCCGGTCTCGAGTCCCGGACCAGGAAGATTTTTTCTTCAACTGCGAGGCTTTTCTTTCGAGGAAACCGTATAGGTTGGGTTTCCTTTGTTGCAATTGCTACGATTGGGTGGACGTCTCATTTTCCCTTTATTAATTAGTTCTCTCTACCTTGCGGGTTTCCGCAGAACTATTAGGTCAAGAAAAATACACCAGAAATCATTCTTTTTATAACATACTTGAACGGGTCATGCACTGGGTGGACTATAAATAAATGCAAGCCTGGCGCCTTGCAAGCGTCACAAAGCTTCATAAAGCCGGCACGTTTGGTTCTCCACAACTCGGAATCAGCTTCAGCGAATTCAGGAATAATGGCTGACGGTGAAGCCGAGAGCAAGAAGCCTCGCCTAGAAGACAAGTACGATGACACAACATCGAATTATGAGTTAAGTGATGAAGAAGAGATGGGTGAAGACGCACCATTTACTTTGGTCACGTACAAGAAAAAGCGAGCCGAAGGCATTCCGGTTGTCTTTCGCCCAAGTGAAGGTACTACTTTTTGGCAAGTAAATCCAAACCGAGTGTCTGCCGAAATAGTTTCCGCTGCCAAAGAAAAAGTACAGTCTTTCAGGACGAACAGAGATGGAAGCTTCAGTGTCAGCGTTGCTTCCTTAGCGTCGGCGAAACGCCTTTTGATGCTCTCAAGTGTAGGCGGCCTGGCAGTCAAGCCCTTCATCCCAGAGTCATACACGCGAAACGTTGGCAAAGTAAAGCATGTGCCTCTGCAGTATACAGACGAACAACTCCTAGACTTCTTGAAAGACGCAGGAGTTATATCGGCACGCAGACAGATAAGGTATTCCCGCCAAGAAGATGGAGCAGTACAGTCACATCCACTTCACACGGTAATCCTGACTTTCCGAGACGATCGCCCTATCCCAGGCAGAATTTACTTGGGTTTCACCAGTCACCCTGTCGAGGAATACCTAGGACCAGCACTTCGCTGCTATAATTGCCAGCGATTTGGGCACATGGCGAAAACCTGCCGTAACACACGTCGATGCAAAATCTGCTCAGAAGATCATGACCACAAGGAGTGCAAGTCAGTTCTTCAACCTAAATGTGCAAACTGTGCGGGGAACCATGCCGCCTCCTTCTCAGGCTGTCCTCAGAAAAAAGCAGCGGCACAAATGCGTCGACATGAACTCATCCATGGAAGACAACCGCGACGCAATGAACCCGCCCCAAACCTAGAGATTGTTCATCCAGTGCCAGATCACCCACCTCAGCGGGCACCGGAACCACCACAGCCAAGAGCACCAACAAGCTATTCCTCCTCTAGAGAACAACCAACAGTGCAATCAAGAGACCAATCAAGAGGATCACAGTCAAGTTCCCAGTCTTATGCATCAGTGCTACGGAAACCCAGACGACAACAGGCAGAAAGTAAAACCCAAGAAAGCTCCAGTATCCGCGCACATTCCTCTCAGCGACCTTACTCATCTACTGCAGAAGTGACACCAGCTAATAGCGAGCATACCACAGTATCGGTGACACAACTGATTTTGCCAATGCTTTTCGCAGCTCTTAAGGCAATCCTATCTGCTCTGCCGGAAGCAAACAACCTACCAGAAGTGAAAGCCTTGTTGCCTCTAGAAGCACTATTGTGTCAACAATCCGGGCCGAAACTGCGGCAGGCACTACATGAATAACCACTACAAAAATGTCTCCATATTTCAGTGGAATGCCAACAGTCTTCGAAGGAAGTGTGCTGACTTTCGTAAACTGCTTGTGCAATACAACTTCCCGATACTTTGTATTCAAGAGGCGGGAATCAATGACGACTTTCGCCTCTCAAATTATGTGATATACAAGACTTCTCGTCAAGGTGCTGTGAGCAGAGTGCTCCTGTGCGTCAGAAAGGACCTACCATCTTATCAAATTCAGTCCAGTGATTCAGACTTCCCGGAGTTCATCGCATGTAAAGTATCCTTTGGCAAGCTCTGTATAACAGTGATTAATCTATATCTACAACCTTCAAACCGTATTTCAGTAGAAGCGCTAGTGGATATCTTCAAGATAGCTCATTCTAACGTATTTATATGTGGCGACTTCAATGCACACAACATCATCTGGGGCAGTGATCATTGTGATGCACGGGGTAACGTTATAGAGTGCGCCATAGATAAATGCAACTTGACTGTTTTAAACGATGGGTCGCCAACATTCCTTCGTGGATATAATTACTCAAGCTGCATAGATGTTACCCTGTGTTCACATGATCTAGTGAATGGTGTGGGATGGACAACAGATATGGAAACGCGCGGAAGTGATCATTTTCCGATCCTTGTTAACCACCCTAGCATGCACTGTGATATCAGACGTTACAGCAGACTAACCAACTGGCAAGCTTTTCGGTACCGCCTAACGGATCAAATTAATCAACATGCAACAGTGGAAAAATTTACAGAATTTTTGCAGGACAATATGAACATATGCACAAAGAAGGTCCCAATTCCAAAAGATTATGCTGCAGTTGACGGAGAATACGAACACCTAAGAGCCATCCGACGCCGATCCGAAAGAGCTTACCGACGGAGCGGAAGTTTAGAAGCATACAGAAATGCTCAGAAAATACACAATGTAATGCGCAGACGAATGGAAAATCTAGGCAAACGGCGCTGGCGCGACTTCTGCGGCACGCTGTCTCCTCACACGGCTGCCCCACGAATTTTTCTAGTAATTCGTTCTTTAAGCGGACCTGTAACACAGAGCTTCCCATTTCGTGCTCTCGCTGTAGCAAGGGACACGTCTGAAATAATAGTTGCAGATGAATTTTGTGAGCTTATTTCCAGACCTGCTTTTTCATCGCAATGTGGAGAATTTGATATTTCAGTAGTGTTGGCTAAGCGCAAAATTACTGCTTGCTACTGGGCCCAACATCCTCAATTAGATGATACCTTCACATTAAGCGAGCTTCAATGTGCAATTGCATCATGTCGCCAAAAATCCGCTGCTGGGCCGGACGGCATTACGTACAGTATGCTAAGAAACCTCGGACCGACAGGTACAAATGCTCTCTTAGACATCTATAATAGCTTATGGACAGAGGAAACTGTACCTGACTCTTGGAAAGTCGCTCGAATCATACCAATTTTAAAACCTGGTAAGACGCCCTTGTGCCTTGAATCCTTCCGCCCTGTTAGTTTGACAAGTTGTTTATGCAAAGTAATGGAGAAAATGATTGACGCGCGACTTCAATGGTGGTGTAATGAAACGAATGTGCTGTCCAACTACTTAGTAGGTTTTAGAAAACATAGATGCACAATGGATGCAATATTAGATATAGTAACCTGTGTGGAACACGAGCGTGCACGTGGAAACATGACTATAGCAGTATTCCTAGACATCAAGAGGGCATTTGACACTGTTAGTCCCGTTCATGTTTTGCTAAGCATGTTGGAACTTGGTCTGTCTGGCAGGTCCTTGCGATGGATTTCTGAATTTCTATCAGGTCGCAAAATCTTTGTTCAGACGGGTGAAGGAAAGAGTGCTGAACATGTTGTCAAACAGGGAGTACCACAGGGAAGCGTACTCAGCCCCTTCCTTTTTAACTGCGTCATGGCTGATTTACCAAGAAGGCTGCCATCACAGTTAAAATTTTCACTGTATGCAGATGATGTATGTATTTGGACATCTGGGTCTAATGCTCAACTACTTCAAATGGCACTGCAAGACGGCATAAATATAATCAACAAATTTTTGAGAGAGAGAGGAATGGTACTATCACACGCAAAGACTGCTGTATTGCCCTTCACTCGAAGGCAGTTAAAAAATTTCACTCTTAACCTGGAAGGACACCCTCTAATGATTGTCACACAGCATCGATTTCTTGGCATAATACTTGATAGGCAGCTATCCTGGGCACCCCACATAAAGAAACTCGAAAACGAGGTCAATGCCGTAGTGACTGTACTTCGCAGACTTGCAGGCACATCATGGGGCGGATCAGTATCGTCCATGCTGACTGTTTACAACGCATTAATACGACAAAAAGTTGCGTATTCCGCACCCATCTTACACGGACTTTCCCACACTTCAGAAGAGCGACTTCAAAGACTTTTAGCTAGAGGACTACGCCTATGTCTAGGAGTTCCACGAGCGACTTCTAGTTCTCTTGTAATAGCTGAGGCTCGCCAATCACCATTTCCAGTTATGCGAACTACAGAAACATGCCGGCATTACTTCCGTCTTCAAACCCAGCATAAAAACCACCCATTGGCTCTAGACATAATGAAACGAGATAGAAGTTATGTTCATATAGAAATTCAAGAAAATCTTCAGATATTGCCAAGAAATGAATTTTGGAACTCAGACATCGAATATCCTCCATGGCTGCTTACAGTTCCAAAAATCGAATTGTCAGTAGATGGGATATTCAGCAAAAGAGACATGTTCATTCGAGCTGCTCAACAACTAGCGCTGTACCAGATATATATGCGGTATTCAGGATACACACACATCTATACAGATGGCTCCAGTACAGCAACCTCTTCAACTTCATCATTCATTATACCACACCTCAACAAACAAGAATCATTTAAGTTAACTCGTGCGACTTCGTCTACAACGGCTGAACTGTTCGCAATCCTAGGTGCGATAAAATTTATATTGTCAGTAAGAGATGCGCAAAAATGGGTAATTTTCAGTGATTCACAGGCGGCTCTAACATCACTCTGCAACACAAAGGGGAAAACATTCAGTGACAGTATAATATATGAAATACTTAAAAACCTCACAAAGGCAAGCGAAGCGAAACATGCAATAGCATTCCAGTGGATACCAGGGCATTGTGACATCCCTGGCAACACAGCAGCCGATGAAGCAGCACGACAAGCACACCTCAAAGATGATACATCTCCGCTCCCAATATCAAAGGATGAATTACGCTGCATTATAAGGACAATGTCTCTCAAAATGTCTAGAAACACTTGGTTTGACCAGAATTCTAAGAGCTCGGACTTATACCATATTGATCCATTTATTGAATTCAAATTTTCATTGTCATTAGATAGAACTATGGAAACCCTTATTCATCGATTAAGGCTAGGCACTGCCTACACAAAGCATTTCTTACACAGAATTGGCCGGGCGGAAACCCCCGAATGTAATTGTGGATTTGTAGACGAAGATATATATCACCTCCTTCTAGATTGCCCACATCACGACACACCAAGAAGCCGACTTAAATCAGCGCTAATTAAATTAGATCGCAGACCTTTCAGTTTAAGGAAAATTTTGGGCCCTTGGCCAACAACGGCCTTGCAGAAGAGTGCTTTAAAAGCACTAAAAAGTTTTCTTGAAGACAGCGGCATTGCTGGAAGTTATTAGCGCTTTCATTGTTCTCTTCATTTCATTGCCACTGTATATATCCATCTGTTTGTGAATTATGTTGACTGTTCTGTTGTGACTGTATGTGATAATGCATTTACACGATGTATGCACCACTCGCTGACTAGACAATGTGTTATTAGGCGACAATATCTTTTGTTCTTTTGAGACTTTCATCTACATAAGTGTGGAGACATTTACATTGTATATCGTGTGTACCATGTGTTCCTTACGTCATAGTCTTCCTGTGGAAACGCTGCGTGATAAGTCCTGGTGCTTGTGTGAAAAGACTATTTGATATGTAACCTTGAACCCTGTACGATGTGTGATGGAACCACTCAAGAGATGAGGAGTAGCCGGCGCCTTAAATTGTGCGCCAACATCTCCTTATATCATATCAATAAAAAAAAAGAAGGTACCAACGGTTTGACCACGTGACTCCTTCTTTTTCGGTCTTCCACGAGGTAACGCTCAATTAATGATAACCCAAGAGTGAACATGAATAAGCCAATGAAACTGGGGTTATGGCAAGGGCTGGAATTTTAGTCTTGATACCATTGGCTCATTCATTTGAGGGCGTTGCCAGAGCTCGCGGATATCCCAAACTTTGCCAAACTTTGGCCTTGCGGCATAGCCTCCCTGTTTTGCAGTTTGTGATTACCTTAGATGAAAATAAATGTCCGCGGGTTATGCACTCCATATGTTGTGTACATGTCGAAGCAAAACAGTTGTAAGACGTTTGTTGTTGTAGGGCGTCGTTGTAGCTGTAGCTCTGTGTGTGTGTGTGTGTGTGTGTGTGTGTTTGTGTTTAGTGAAACACGGGGTTCAGTGCATAGCGTGATTTTCTTCTCCTGCGCGCTGTTTCAAGTATTCCACATAAGAAAACATTTACCTAAGACAGCTGGTTGGTCGCTTGCCTCAGTATGTCAAGTAAACTGCAGTTATCCAATTTTTTTGTACCTTCTATTCACGCGTACCAGTATATTCAGTTTTTTCTCCAAGGACGCACACAATGCACTTTAAAACGTTATCAACACAACAGCAACTTCTTCACGTACCACACGTATTCGGGCGATATCAGCCTAGAGGCTGACATTGGTGTATATAACGAGCGGCGAATATCTTCCAAGTGTCGGAGCTAACAGGAAACGGTTTCGGAAGAAGTGGACTGCTATCAGATCGAACTATGCTGGCACACAAATGCTCAATTAAGTTCAAATTGTTGTTCCTTCAGCACGCCAGTATAGCTCCGAGGCGCTCCCCCGCATGAAACATGCATCATTCCTAGAAGAGCCAGCTCACTCATTTTCGAGCGCTGACCAAGAGCGACTGGAATTCAGTCTGTCCCGCGGCGACGGTGAATCAGTTCTCCGAATCTTTTCCATCTGTGTGCGCCGTCTTGTGCTTTTTGTTTCTCAGGCGAACGTATTTTTTTTAAATCTACAATTAACTAGCCGTATATACACATAACGACTGCTTCATTTTTTTTTTCTTCTTTAATAGTTGAAATAATTTCTTGAGTTCGCCTATGGCAGAAGACACAATTCTAATCCATTTGTCATATCGCTAAACGAGGCGGGTGTTACTTGCATAAAATACCAAAGAACATTTGACTAATTAACAGATATTCCCCAATTAGCATGCTAACTAATTATTCACGCACACATATATCGCAGTCTACGAATTGAAGCAAGCAAGTTAGTATCAATTAAGGCGCGTCCACCTTAAGATATTCCGGAAAACTGATTTGTCCCATTCGATGTCCCGGTGCTTACAGTTGTCGATTAATATACGCCTCATTTAGCGGTCTACTAGGAGCCTGGTTATCTCAGATGGTAAAGCGACAGCCCGCGAAAGGAGTTGGTTCATGGTTCGAACCGCGAACAACTTTTTTTCAACTCTCGGAAGCAGTGTTTCTGAGAAACCCGTATGAGTTTCCTTTGCAGCTTGGAGCTATACTGTCAGGTGGATGACAATTTTTCTGTTCAGAACGGCAGAAGTAAGCGAAAACTTGGCGAGTCAGAAAGCGTAGTCATATTACGAGGGACGGGTAGCGGCGCCACCTTGGCATTCCCGGACTAGCTGCCCGTGGCGTAACTGGTCTCGGCAGAGCCTGCTCGGAGCATTTCAAATTAAGCAAGGCCTCAACCTGGGGCGCTATAACGTAAAGCTTTTCCAAACTTTTCTATTTCAATTCCGCAATCAGCCCTCCGCGATTGGTGAAAAACATTTTTGGACCACCCCCACTTCACCTGTCTCTCACGCTACGTTACAAAAACCGCAATAGCTCCCCAACTGATATGACGTGTACACACTGATTATGCACGATTTGACCGAACAAAAGGAAAATAGTTATTTTTGATTCAACGCCTTTTCGCCATTAGCCCTCGGCTATTTGTCAAAAGTTTTCGGGCTGCACCCACTTCACCTGCCTGTCACGCAACGTTACGAAGCTGCAAAAACTTACCGCGTCAAAGTGACGTGCACGCGGTAAAGATGCATTAACATGCCGAACAAAACTGAATTTTCTTCTGAATAGCCGCAGGCTGCCCCGTTCCGAAAGGAATAAAAGATGGCTGCCGTCGATCGCTCAGGTACTGCGCTACACGTATACCCACCGGAGAGCATGGGTTTATTTGCGTACATTAAAACTTTTTGGGTGGCCGTGTAACGTTTTCGAGCACTTTCGACACGTTCACAACCTCGTTCTGCCAACACTCTTTTGCTGAGGATCCGTTTTAGCGTCATTCTTAAGCTTCCGTTGCGTGCCGCCGCGATTGTCGACGAGCCACCGCAAGCTAAGTAAGAGAAAGCGGACCAATCACAGACGCCGGCACCATCCTCTTCATCCGGTTATCGATCTTAAGTGCAGTGGCTCGGCCCCATCGAATCCCTCTCCACTTGAGCGTGCTCCTCGCCTCTTGTGAGCCACTTAGATAAGACAAGCCCCTCAGTGTAGGCAATGTTATTCGTTTTTCAAGCAAACAAAAGTGACTTCCTATAAACTAAGAGGGCGTTTGATTGGGCCGTTGAGGCAACGCTGCGGGTCAGAGCCCAATGCTTGCATCGGCGGTTACGCAAATTTGACGTCAGGAGATTGGAATAAAAACGTGTTGAAATAGTTTTACGGTATAGGGCTCCTGGCAAATTTTTGGGTCTATTCCGTTTGTAAGTAACTCACCAAAAAGCGAAAATAGTGAAATACGTGAGGCGAGTTCGACACAAAATTAAAAGCGTAAACTCTCTTTTCGCTTCCTTCGTTAAACATCAAACACTCCTAAGAAAGAACTACATAGTTGTGCAAAACTAATCGACCAGTTTCTGCCGATCTAATTATTTTTCAGAAGAACTTCAGTTTGGCCTAGTTGGTGTTTACTGCATATCATATTGACCACAAATAAAGACGGGGACAGGCGGAAGAGAACACATATCGATTTTAAGTGCAGTGGCTCGGACCCATCGAATCCCTCTCCACTTGTTTTCGGACCGCCCGTTTTGTTTATGAGTTCTCTTCCGCCTGTCCCCATCTTTATTTGCGGTTAATATGATATGCAGTAATTATTTTTCAGCTGATTTCGTGGTGTCCGTGACGGGCATAGCCAGCGCGTCGTCATACTATTCTATAGGGTGGAATTTCATGATTTTAGTCATTTCATCAGGTGCCGTTTGTGTTGTTATGAGACTTGTCATACATTTCCATGTTACGCGTGTGAAAAGGGAAGCAGCCAACAACATTTATTGGTGCCAGCATTGTCTTATTTATTCGTGTCAATAAGAACGTATGTACAGTGCTCAGCGATTGAAACGCAATACTCGGACAACATAGCGGCAGGTACATTCTTGCGCCACCGGTGCGCGCTGATGACGATGAGCTGATACATTTTTGTGTCGCATGAAAGCGAGAATCTTTTCGATGCATCGTAACTGCATTCGGCCTCCTCAGCAATGACCCAGCGATCACTGGTGGCGCAAAAAGCGCCAGCCGCCATGCTGTCTGAGTATCGCGTTTCTATCGCTGAGCACTGTACGTTGCAGCAGATGTTTAAAGGGACCCTGAAACGATTTGGACGATTTTGTACAAACGTACTGAGTCGTTAGAGTAGGTCCTTCTGATCATGAATTGGCGCATCTAAGTGCTCCGCGTAAAGCGTGTAATTTATTATAAGGTTCAAAAATGTGCATTGCTGCCGATCGCAGCGCACTCGCTCGACGTATTCGTCCGAAAATCGCGAGATGAATTTGCTGTCATATTCGTCTTCGGCTGTCGTCGACAGTAGCAGTCATGCCGGCTATCGCAGGTTTTTGCGAGACGCTAAACGGTGCTCTTTAAGTAAACTTTCTTAGTCTACGTCCAAGCCTTTGCGAAACTTCATGCACACCGGCATATAGAACGCGTAAGCGATTGTTTTGTTTTAACATTCGCTCTTCGTCCATGTTGTGACGTCGCCGGCTGCAGAGTCAGTGTGCTGAGAGAAAGATCACGCAGCTTCGACACCGGTTGCGAGGCCTTCTTTTCTCTCGCTTGCATGAGTGGTGGTGCGCCGATGCAGGTTCTCGGAAGACTTACGCTGCCAGCTGATCATTGATCTGGCGTTGAAGAATTCACTGACACGTCTTCAAGCCTACTGAGCTTTAAGCGGTTATTCGTAGCAGAAGCCGGCTAATCGTAATAGCGAACAACCACCATTAGTGAAGGTGGCTGGGTGACCACAAACGGTTGTTACCAACGAGGGACGTTATGAATTAAATGCCTGAAACTTACCGACGACCGACGAGATACGGCTATAAACCCGGAAACTCAGGACCTTCTTTTTTTCTTTTTTTTTGTTGTTCGTAACAGACATTTCACTTGAGAGTGTATAGCCAGCTCAAGCGACATGTTACAAACAAAGCCTCACTAAAGAAAACTGCATATGTACTAGATAGATAGAATAAACTTCATATGTAATAAGAAAAATGGCACATGCTTAGTCATTGCACAAGTGTATTTCTTTATTTCTGCAATTTTTCAATTACTGATTGCTTTGTTATAGCTAGAACTTGTGACAAAGGGCCCTTTACTATAAACAGACTTTCCATTTTGTCGCAATCAATAAACAACAAGGCAATCAGCAAGTTTATATAGCTACGTACTACATCACAGCGACACGTTGATTCACACAGATAGCAGTGCTAAACGCCTATAATTTCAACCGACTTGTCGACTGCGTGATTAGGTGGATAAACATTATTTCCAAACTTATTCTTCTCTCGCTTAGGATATTCTGCGTTCTCGCGTGCTAAACATATACTCCTGCAAGTACGCACACAACGACCACTGGGCAAAGCAGCCTCGGGGAGTACGCTTTGCTTGCAGCGATTCCCTTGGAACGCTTCGTTGCTGAAAATGTGCAGCAAGTGACACCGCTCGGTTTCATAGATCACTGTGGCTTCCTGTAACACGCATATCTGCTTTCTGCGAGAGAAAAAAAAAAATAAAGTACCAGGTGAAAAACGACACTTCAGCGAATGAGGAAGGCTCGCGTTCCCTGCAGACGGAAGGTACATGAATGCACACTCCTATATACTGCTACATTGTCAAAGAATGGGTCTTTGTTTCACCGAAGCGGTTCCAGCTCTCGTGTGCGATGAGGAAACTGCGAAGAAGGTGACCGAAACGGCGAAAAGCGGTTGCGCAAAAGCGAAACTCGGAAAGCTTAGGGCACGCTCGGTTGTACGCGGCCAATTCGCGCGTTATAGCGGCGCACGAGAGAGCGCGCGGACGTGGACGAAGCAAACTCGACTTGGGCACAAACTCACCAAAACGCGTCTGACAGGCATATCTCGACAGATCACCGGCGCACTCACTGTTGAAGTTGGTACCTATACTGGCTAATTGCAAACGTTAAAAATAAATGAAAAAAAGTAGCCTTTTGCTTAAATCGCGCGTTTAGATACTGCAGTCATTTCCAAGTACGTGGATAAAGTAAAGGTCTCCTCTGGTTTTCTCATGTAGTATACCAGGCTTTTTTTTTCTTTTTTTCAGAACCTACGGCGAAAAAAAAAAAAACGTGGTTAAACCACTATCATGCCGTTCCACATGCATCAGCAACATTTCGTCCGGAATGAACAGTGCGAGGTGATCGGTTCCGAGTTCGTTATGATCAAACATATTTGAAGACAACGGGCAATATAATACGCTGTGGGTTTCAGCACGACATAAGAGTAAAATGCATGGATTCTAGACGCCACTAAATATGTGTCTTCATTTTCTTCAATGGCATATGTACTACACCAATTCAAACAGGACAGATGTTCTTCCAATCATTCTTTCTACACAAAATATGTGCGTAAGTGAAGAAATCTATAAGTAACTATAACCATCCTGTTCATGCTACAAGTAGTAGCCGGTAACGTATTATACCTGTGCGCCAATACTTACTTCTTCAACCAAGTCAATAAAAAAAAACGAAGATTAACGTTTTTCGCAGAAAGATGAAGACTTGACGTGCCGAACAATAGTCCAACAAGACAACGCCTCAGGCAGGAGCCAGCGTTTAGAGGACTTGTCTTTGTCAGTACAAGGGGCAACGCCCTGACGAGGATGATTTAGTCATTTTGTCGATACGTTGGCATTCAGCCTGAGGCGTATTCCTAGTTCGACCACTGTCGTTGTGCCAGGAAACGTTGGTTGAGTTGGGCCTCATGATTAGTCTGCACTTTATGGAATAGCACAGCCCTGGAGCGAAAGTTTGGTGTTCCAGAAAACGACGCCGTGGCGAAGCGAAATAAAGTTAGATTGCCGCTAATTTCGTACTAAGTCATCTTTTTCCCGTTCGAACAAACGCAGTGGCAGTTCTGAAAAGAATACTAACACGAATGAAATCCTAGGCCTCAAAACTATGTCCAAAACGTGGTACGTGTGGTCATGCCGTTTGCGATTTGCGAGTTCTACGTTTTGGTAAGGAGAGAGGCGGGATTTCGTCAGTGTGCAAAACTCTCAATTAGACCCTCGCTCGTCCCCGGCAATAGTTCAATAACGAAACGCCGTAAGTCTAAAGAACGTGGCATGCATTTACAGTAAATACAGAACTGTTTTACAGACACTTCAACCTCAAAAAAAAAGGAAGAAAGAAAGAAAACGCGTTATATGAAGCGGCCATATGAATTTGGCGTGAGTACGCTATTTAGTATATGCAGAAGTTCGACAGGAAGCAAATACAGTCTGTCAATAGCCGCAATAGATTAAAATACTATGACATGGAAAAATATCGAAACACCAGATCTAGATCAACGCGGCACGTCTCCTGCGAAAGAAAGAAACGACAACTAACTTTCTACGAAATCTAACGCCTAAACGACTGGAACACTGTGTTGGTTGCCACTTGCTGCTATAGAGTCCGCAGCCAGCTATGAATTCCATGCTACGTGCTGTGTCAACTCTCCAAAATTTGAGTTCACCTTTCTTCGCACATGTTTACCTATAAACATTTTTTTACGCAATTAGTTTACTTAATTCCTCGCTGTTATAATTTGCTTCGCTATAATTTTGTTTCAAAAATACCCCCAAAAGAGTAACGACTTCTTAGAAGGTTTTGAATCTCTCTCGATAAGCACGGAATTGCAAGAAAATTAAGCATTTGATGTTGGCTTCCATGGTCCTTAACACGGACGAGTCCAGCTAAATAACCAAAGCGGGTAGAAACGAGGAGCTGTCTACCCAATTATCTTTATTTTTTTCTTTAATCCCTCCGCACACGACTCCACTCACATGGTGGTTATATAAGTCAAGTTTCAGGGCAGGAGCTAAGATCTATAAGATAGGATGTGATTAGATTGGATAGGACCGCACATGTGTTCAGATAATCATTAAGGATGGGTCATTAGCTTATTTGGGAGAAGATAATAAACTGTGCCACTAGCGTTGTACTACGGCCACATAAAACCAAGAGAAGCTAGCTTGCAACCACATAGCTCATGCTCTCAAAATTTTTCATCGCCCAAGAGCAGCACACAGACAGAGAAGAAAGACACGGAGGCGCTGAATCTGCAACACAAGCACCGCGCCGTGTGTTTGCCTTTCGGCCGCTTATGTATTTAGCAATGCAAAACGCCCCGAGCAGGCTGCAGCTCTGCATACCTCTCGAGAACGGCTCGCTGAGGTCCCGGGTGTACACCTCAACGGCGCCACCGCATTCGATTCGCTATTAATCACGCTACAAGCGGTCAAGGAGTGGCCTGCACGGAGCTCGCGCGTCTATAGTTTAACCTCGTGCGCGCCAGTGCAGGGCCACCCGATCTCGCCCACAACTGGTAGGGATTACCCGGCTCAAGAGGACACCGCAAACTGTGGCATCAGTGACACACGCCCGCGATCCTAAAGAATGCTGACAGCGCGGCCACATGCCCACATGTGCCGAAGCCACGATGCATGTCCGCGGCGACCCGCAGCTAAACCCCGGGAGCGCATATAATATACACCGCGGGCGTTCCTCGAGATCCGCGCAGCGGCGCGTGTGCCAGTGCGACGTGTATGCACCAGAGACAAAGCAAGGGGGGGTTGACACTTGAACCGCGGCGTCGTAAATTAAGTTAGGAGGGGAGAGTACCGCGAGGGCGCACTGCAGGGGAGCGTCCATTGCCCTGTCCGCGAGCGCGTGGTCATAGGGGTGTACGCCCTGCTGGGAGCCGCGTCGCCTCGTTCGTGTTAGTGCTCGTGTTTGCGGAGTGCAGTTTAAACACGATAGGGCACTAACAGTCCGCAGCCACGCTTATACTGTACACGCCGGTCAGACGGCGTCACCTCCGCTTTATTTATCCGTCCGTCGCCGGCTACAGCCTCTCACGGTGTTCGAGCGAAATTCGACTTCGACGACGCCCTCGACGTACGAGACGACGCGGTTGTCTCGTAGATCGTCGTCCAGCCGTGTATAGTCCAGATCAACCCGCGAATACTCAAAATCACATTCTTTGGGGGTGCCAGGCCTTACCCCCTTCCAGGTCGCCCCTGCCAGCTCCCTCACAACAGACGTGGGAGGAGCTGCTCAGAACGCCGGATCAAAAACTACAGAATTCCCTCATTGCCTGGGCCGAAAGGGTCGCTCCTCGTGAGGGGCCATCCTAGGACTCGGGCCTGTTAGATCATAACTGAGAGGAATCTCAATAAAGTTGTTACCGCCGCCACCGACCCGCGAATGGCATAGAATGCGAGTGCTTCCGCTCTCAATCAGGATGTTGGTGCCCGTGCAAAGCACACACGCGCAGTTGTATAGCAACGCGCCTTCTATTATTCGAAACACTTCATTTTATATTTCAGCACACGTAGCAGCTTACATATGGCATTCATATACCGCGATGTATAACCTGCATAACGCTTTATATATTAGCCGTTCTTTTAGGCGCAAGAAATACATATTCAAATACTTAACAAGATATCACTAATTAAATTCCTAATTAACTACTTTACGGGTCATAGTGCAATTTACGAATTGTACCTGGTGAGATTGCCAGGCGTATCTGCTTGGAAGAAATTTCCAGAATGACAGCAGTTTCGAGATATGCGCCTCCAAACTCGCCGTAAAGATGCGCCGTTGGTCCACTTATTTTTCGACAGAACGCTACTTTATGCATAGAAACTCAACACTAGCTGGAACGCCCATGTATTTAGTCCCACACTTTGAGAAATAATATCTCGTCCTGGAAATTCACTTGAAGTGGGTGCGCCTGGCAAACTCACCGCCTACGATTCGTAAATTGCGATATATTGTGTTGTAAAATAATTAATTGACAAGTTAATTATTCATTTTTTATTGCAATGTGTGTTTGCATCGCTCGCTCTTGTAATGACCGCCTCTTCGAATAATCTAGCTCAGTGACAAGAATTTTTATCTGCCACGGGCGATTGCTAAAATTTCCGTAAGACTTAAAAAATGACCACCCTGTATGTAAGAGAGTGCCGAACGCGCACTTGAGTTAGCCGTTTGTGACAAAAAGCGACAGCACGTCAGCTTTGCTACCGTAGTGCAAACTACGATACGCACTACGCGTATAGATAGATAGATAGATAGATAGATAGATAGATAGATAGATAGATAGATAGATAGATAGATAGATAGATAGATAGATAGATAGATAGATAGATAGATAGATAGATAGATAGATAGATAGATAGATAAGAAATAGATAGATAGATAGATAGATAGATAGATAGATAGATAGATAGATAGATAGATAGATAGATAGATAGATAGATAGATAGATAGATAGATAGATAAGAAATAGATAGATAGATAGATAGATAGATAGATAGATAGATAGATAGATAGATAGATAGATAGATAGATAGATAGATAGATAGATAGATAGATAGATAGATAGATAGATAGATAGATATGAAATAGATAGATAGATAGATAGATAGATAGATAGATAGATAGATAGATAGATAGATAGATAGATAGATAGATAGATAGATAGATAGATAGATAGATAGATAGATAGATAGATAGATAGATAGATAGATAGATAGATAGATTTCGACCGAAATGGTTCCGACACAAGATTGAAGCATAAATTCGCGCGCTCTTTCACTCTGTTTCCCTTTCCCGCTCACTCTTTCATTCTCCTCGGTTGCCACGAGGCATAACATGGGAATGAAATCACCCGTAAGCATGCAGGCCCGTGTCACGCAGATGCCGCTATACCGCGACTTATGAAGTATATTGTCCTCAGACTGATCCCTTCTCAACTTTTCACCCCTAAATACGCTTTCGCGCACTGCCTTTGTCCTGCAGCATATCAAAAGCAGATTAGACGCCCGCCATGTCCGGAATAGACGCAGAAGCGAATCGCTACCAACACTGGGCGTTGTCCTCATATTACTCGGTACAACAGGCGGCATTTCTGCGTTAAACCTTCTCATCATTGGCGCTTCTAACCTCTTAGTGGGAATGTCTCGCGCTTCTTAAAGTGGCTTTTTCAAAGCGCAGCTTCTTAGCGACTGTTACAGAAAGCGTACGAGAGCGATGACCATTCCGTTTTCCTGGTTCCCGTTGCGTCGACTTCATACGCCACGCCTCGCAGCGCGAGCAGCTCGTTCGCACAACTCAACAGGCGCCTATAAGCATTCTCGCTAGCTGAGCCCGCACGGAAGTGTTTCGCCTAGCTTTGCCATCCACGTTCGAGGCAAGCTCGCTTGCCTCGAACGGTGTCGGTGTCGTAGATTCTCCAGCGACGCGACCTGTATACTGCGTCCGAGCCCGCGCGCTGCCGGTCCTGTTATTTCCGGCGTAAAACGAGGACAACTATGCACAGACGAAGGGGTAAACGTTGACGCTGCTCGAAACGCAGGAACTAAAGCTCCTTGGTCAGCGGCGCACGCTAGTTGGAGCGTCCGGGTCTGACGTGTGCGCTTACTCATGTGTACGCGCAAAGCTGCACCTACGTGTACGCATGTGCGGTCGCCCTTACGGATGCGGAAGAACCGCGCCCAACGATGCACGGCAAAGCGAAGCCTGCGCGCGCGAGAGAAGGCTTGGCAAACTGTGACGCCCTGAGCGGAGATGTTGAGGGTCCTGCTTTATCCCAGGCACTCGTATCTGCATGTATCCCCCGCAGACCCAAACATAGCTGAGATACCCAATCGTTTCTTCAAGTCGGTTTTATTACCGAGTGGTATGTGTTTGATATTCTTTATATTTTTTATTTATACGTCTGCGCTAAAAGCAGCATTTCCATGTACGTGGAAAAAAATAAGCGTCTTCTCATGTCCCTCGTAAAAACCGCTTTTCTTGTCCTAACCATAGAGATGAAAATGTAACATGGCGTAACGGCTCGGCATGTTGGTGCTGCATGCTGTTTTTGAATATCCACTCGCGCGCAGTATTTAAAACGCGCGTCACGGTTTCTTTTCGTCCTCTTTGACGACACAACAGCGGTCTAGACCAAATTGATGTCAATTTTCGCGAAATTTGACGGCAAGAATAAATGCTGAAAGACCTTCCGTTCATACGGTTTCGCATGCATCCGACTTATAGAGGATGTTTCTTTCTTTTTTTTTTTAGCTGCACCAAATTTTTTATAGATTGCCTATGGCAGACGGCACAATTCCAACTCTTGATCTAAATTACTCACTGAGGTGGCCATCACTACTATGAGAAATCAAGATCCTCATTTGAATAATTAACGTAATTACGATCATTAAAATTTTAATTGATTGCTTTACACCACATATTTCAAGCTACGAATTATTAACCCGTTTCGCGGAGCAGTTTGCTCAAAAGAAACGAGATGCCGTTTTCGGCGGTGCGCCTCTGCTTCCTACTCTTGAAACGTCAAGAGTAGAAAGCAGACCGTTATATGTGGCCTTTTTACATATTACAGGAGCGTATGACAACGTAGACCGCAACATTTTGTGGGATATTTTGGAAGCGTAAGGCTTAGGCGACGATTGTCTACAGCTTTTGAGAGAGATTTACCTAGAAAATACTGTTTGCGTTGAATGGGAAGGGATGAGGAGGGAGGAGAAAGTTGATATCAACAAGGGACTGAGGCAGGGATACCCTTTATCCCCACTGCTGATTATGATGTACTTAGTGAGGATGGAAAGGGCGCTAGAAGGAATTAATATCGGATTTAATCTCTCATACAAAGAAGCGGGTACAGTAGTAGAGCAGCAGCTTGCAGGTCTGTTTTGTACGGACAACATTGTGTTGCTAGCTAATAATCGAAGTGATATGCAACGTCTGGCTGTAGGCAGAAAAGCGATAAGTTAGGTCTGAAATTTAGCTTTAGAAAATCAGGTGTTATGGTATTCAATGAAAACAGCGAACAGACAGCGACAATACAAGGCCAGGAAATACCTCGCGCAGCAGAATATAAATACCTTGGTATATGGATAAACGAAGGCAATATATATATATATATATATATATATATATATAAACGAGAAGAAAGGGGGTTAACCGAGGGACCCGATATTTATTAGTCATATAATGAGAAGCCAACAAACACTGACACCAAGTACAACATAGGGGAAATTGCATGTGCTTAATAAATGAAATAAAGTAATGATAAATTAATGGAAATTAAAGTGGATGAAAACACAACTTGCCGCAGGTGGGAACCGAAGCCACAACCTTCGCATGTCGCGTGCGATGCTCTACCAATTGAGCTACCGCGGCGGCTTTTCCCCATCCACTTTCTTGGGTATTTATGTGTACTAGTAGAACCCTGGGAGTGTTAGCCAGCGCCCCCACTCCACTTTAATTTCCATTAATTTATCATTACTTTATTTCATTTATTAATCACATGCAATTTCCCCTATGTTGTACTTGGTGTCAGTGTTTGTTGGCTTCTCATTATATGACTCTATATATATATATATATATATATATATATATATATATATATATATATATATATATATATATATATATATATATATATATATGTATATATATATATATTGAAACGCAGGAAGAAACAATAGCAGTAAAGGGGAAGAGAAATGCGGCCATAATTAAACAAAAGCGCTATGGGGACACAATAGGTACGAGGAGCTCCGGGGTATGTGGAAAGGTGTAATGATTCCAGTGCTTACTTTTGGAAATGCAGTTGTCTGCTTGAAATCAGGGGTACAATCAGGACTCGATGGCCACCAAAGGACAGCGGGACGCCTCGCATCGGGCACTGACGGGAAGACTACAAATGAAACTGTGCAGGGTGATATGGGCTGGACTAGTTTTGAAGTGAGGGAAGCGCACTGTAATATTGATTATGAAGAACGACTGAGGAATATGGAAGAAAGTAAATGGGCAGGTAGAGTGTTGAGGTATTTGTGCAGAAAAAGCATTGATTAACAGTGGAGGAAAAGAACTAGGAAGCTTATCAGCAAGTATGCGGCCTGTAGGGAGAACAAAGAACGTCAAGCGGAAAGTCAGGGAGGCTGAAATAATCTCATGGGTGGCGTCAATGGAAAAGAAACCTGCCATGAGTAACTACTCAAGAGGAAAAAACGAAATCAGTAAAGAGACATTTTATGATAACTCAAAGGGAAGCTTATTAGTTTTCGAAGCGAGATCAGGATGCCTTAGAATACGCACCTATAAAGCGAGATATAAGAAGGAAAAAGAAGCATGTGCTTGGCTGCGTTAAAGCTAGGGAAGCGATGGAGCATGTTTTATTAGAATGTGAAGATATCTGCCCAGCGGTCGATTTAGGCACCAATGGACTCCTTGAAGCCCTTGGGTTCAGCGAGAGCAGGGGGAAAGTAAACATGTCCGCAATGTAGATAAGTAAGAGGCTAATCGAAGATTGGTGGAAGAAAAGCAGGGAAACGACAAAAAACGGAGACGTACAAAGTTCACAAGAGGGCGTCAGAAAATTTGGTCATGGAAATTCATCGTGCGCTTTTTTTCTTCTTTTTTTTTTACCTAGGCAGGACATTAGGCAGTATAATAGCAAGAGCTTGGTGGTGCAACCCACAGCCCCGTTCCAAAGGGGACGCTCATAACATCCACCCATCCATCTGCACGTCGCCTCAGCGACAGCGTACGAATACGAAACCACTACCGCTTCCACCTTGCTTCTGTGCGATCAGCTGTCGGAAATGCAACTGAGTTTTCGCTAGTGCACTGTGCTCCAATCGTGCCGGATTGAAACACGTGGATTGAAGACGTGTGCCGTAGTTTGCTGCAAAAATAGTGACTGGCATGATGGAATGAATCTCTGCATACAAGTTCGCGGACAGTTGCTGCAACTGTCTGTACGTGTTACCGGCGCTTCAAGATATACGTTTTTTTTTTCGAGGATACAAAAAGTGGCTCATACACCAGCGTTGTATCGCTAACATTCAAAGAAAGTGCTTCAGCCCCAGAACGTCGGCAAGAGTGAGAACCGCTCGTTAAAAAATGACAAATAGAGTAGCGCCGTCTCCTGTAGTACGTTCCGCGCACAGCATCTTTACACATCTACCCCAATTGGCACATAAACTTACGCCCACTCTATCGTCAATGTGTCGATAAGTGGATGGCCGCACACTTGAATATATGCGCGCCATATACGCACGATAAATGAAGCACTACACCGATAGCGCGTGCATGGCCGAAGCTGAATGTTTCGTGATGGTGCACAAGAGTAAGAGAGTTAATAATAATAATATTTGGGGTTTTACGTGCCAAAACCACTTTCTGATTATGAGGCACGCCGTAGTGGAGGACTCCGGAAATTTTGACCACCTGGGGTTCTTTAACGTGCACCTAAATCTAAGCACACGGGTGTTTTCGCATTTCGCCCCCATCGAAATGCGGCCGCCGTGGCCGGGATTCGATCCCGCGACCTCGTGCTCAGCAGCCCAACACCATAGCCACTGAGCAACCACGGCGGGTGGTAAGAGAGTTATTAGCGATAATACGTTTTTGCTACAAGGTATTACAATGTATAAAACACCTACGTTTCAAGCCTTGCGCGCAACACGAACAACTATATAGAGCTGAGCACACCCGCCAGCGATTAGGCAGAGATAATCAGATAGTGACCGCACAAGGGAAATTTACTGAGTCAGAAATGTGACAAGCCGCTGCTTCAACATATTTGTCAAATAAAGAACAAAGAGCCAAAGACGTCAATCCGAATCCAATTCATGAGCGGAAAGTTTGGATAGCTTGGAATACATATTCAGCCTGGATTTTAAAACAAGCACGATATCTCTGGTCACACCGTTTGGACATAGCTTAATCGGCTCCGAAAGCGCTTTGGCATGCTCTCTGAAGATATATGGTCAAAGCTTCGTGTCGTCCACCCAGTCACCGTCTACAATATCTCCCGAAACAGAGGTACCACGAACGATTCCCGCCAGTGATTGCATATCGGGGAGTCGTCCTTGCTCGGCCCTGCGGCAAGAATCTAACACTGCCTGTGACATGGTCACTAGTGTTCCGACATTCTTTCATTCTACGGGTGCTACCGCACTTGAATATGCGGCAGCGGCATTTACATTTTGTCTAGGTTTTCCTTGTGGATAGAAGGACATGTCTCAGGTTTGGGGAGATAAAGTCGGAAGTATTTAAATTGGGTTGCTGTGGTACTCCGCAGGGATCCGTACTCTCGCCTATGTTATTCAATCTGGCGATGTCGAAGCTGGCTAATACACTGGACACTGTCCAGGGTATTGGCTATTCTATCTACTCGGATGACGTTAATATATGGAGTGTCGGTGGTAGTGACGGAGAGCTTGAGGCTAGGCTGCAGGAGGTGGCAGGTAACGCTTACGCAAGAGTACTTGGGTATTATGGGGCTCAAGTGCCCCACTAAAAAGTCGGAGTTGCTCTTCAAATCTAAGAAGATAGTAGAAGCTTGATGTGGGTGAGTTGGTTATGCATACTTGATGAAATGAGCGCTACGAATACGCGGACGAAAGAACACATGTACGACAGACAAGGCGCTACTTCCAACTAAATGTTTTTTGAAGAAACAGAACTTTAAATAGATGCAACCATGAATGGCCCAACGTGACATCACCACCTCCCTATCTCTTCAGAAAAGCTATCTCTTTTTCAGTAAGCGTCACTGAAGGGGAACTAATGCACGTGCCCTCGGCCTTAGCAATGTAAAAGGCTTCCAATATCTCGCGTTCTAGTCTATCTCTAGACCATGCCAGAAACCTGGTGTCGCGAAGATACGGACGGCAATTGTGACGTTTACAGTGTTCCGCCAGATGGCCCCCCGCATTGTTATTTACGGCCCAATTGGCGCATTGTTATTTACGGCCGAAGGATTGGGTACCGGAAGTTGAGGCTTGCATTAGAATCCATACTAGAGAATGGTCGTCGATTCCCACAGTTGAAGCAATTAGGGTCCTGGGTTTTGTAGTTGAAGCGAATGGATCGAATATTAGAACCATTAATCTTATTACCAAGAAGACGGAGGAGGCCATAAGATTTATCAGAAGGATCCCTTAGGCATAGGGGCTTAGGAGAAGAAAGTTCGATGCGGTTAGTTCACGCATTCATTCTGCGTCATTTCTCGCACGTGGCAGCCATGCTAAATTGGCATATGGGGGAGAAAGATAAATTAGAAGCTTTAATTAGAAAAGTCTTTAAGGCGGTGCATGGTCTCCCTGTGAGTACTACGTCAAGCAATATGTTGTTACGACTGAGGTTACATAATACTTTAGATGAATTTGACGAGGCTCTGCGTACGGCACAGAGAGAGCGGTTGCTAGGTACACCAGCGAGTAGGTATAGTTTAGTCAATTGGAGAATCGATGCCTGTGTCGCGCGATGGTGTGCGGCTACGGAAGTTGAAAGTGAACCTTAGGGCCAATATCTCGGTTCGTCCGTTTACGCGGAATGTGCACCCTGTGCACAATGTAGGGAAGCGGGTCGCGAGAGATTGGGCTTTGTTGCGAGATGCAAATGACCGGGATGGAGGAGTCTGCGTTTGTTGACGCGGTATGGATTAATTGGAAAGATGCTTATTCGGTGGTAGTGGTGGATGGCAAAGGGAGCGTTCGAAATGCCGCTTACACTCATACAAAAGATCCGGGGGTCGCTGGGCAAGTGGCTATTGCTCTAGCACTAATTGATTCAAGAAGTGTTCTGGTGTCCAGTGACTCGCGATCTGCGATTAAAGCCATCTCGAGGGGACTTGTTGCAGAACCGGCTAACAGACTGCTGCAGGGTAGGGATATCAGTTCGCATACAGTTACTTGGTTCCCGGCGCACATTGGGTCAATGGAGGGAGCGCCGCGTAAACTCAACGAGGGGGTGCACAGGGAAGCACGATGATTAGTGTGCCGTGTACTCCCTGAAGGGGCTGGATCTTCCGCTCCTGAGTTCAGGGACCAGCTGTTAACCTACAACGAGATCACCAAGCACTATTACTTAGGGCGCAGGGCATTCTCCTTGCCACATTCTAAATTAAACAGACTACAGGCCGTCACATTAAGGTTTCTGCAGACATGAACATGCCTAGACCGGTCACCATGTATAAAATTAATCTGGGCTGCGGGGTTTCAGTCTATGGCAGCAGGGGGGGAGGGGGAGGAGTTTGGTCGATTTATAACACATGCTGTGGCGTTGCTTGGCGTTGGCCGGTGACGGTTCTCAAGGTGAACCGTGGTGGCAGCGGATACTGCACAGTGAAGTGCTCGCAGACCAACTCAGGGCTGTCCAGAGGGCTCGTGTGACTACAGAGGGGCTCGGCCTCTCTGTGCCGACGTAGGAGTGGCCCGCATCAGTCCTAGACTGATCCCTTAGGACCTAAATAAAGTTGTTCACACCATACCACGTTGGCATAACCGCTAAACTGTTCGAGTCCCCTCGACGTCATCGTGACACAGCGTCACGAGAGAGAGAGAGAAAGAGAGAGAGAGAGCAAGGACAGGAAATGCAGGGAGGTCAACCAGGCGAGCACCCAGTTTGCTACCCTACACTGGGGGGGGGGGGGGGAAGAGGAATAGAAAGAAGAAGAAAAGGGAGAGAGTACGCACTCAGTGCGTGTGGGAGGAACACTATACACAGGGGCACTACAAACGATCTTTTAAGCCGGTGCACTTCAAGTATTGCACTAGTGCACGAATCGCTTTTCGTGCCAATGACGGGTGTGGCAACGGTCCGAGTGTCCTTGACTCGGTGAACGGTGTAAAGTTGTGTCATTTACACTAATTGGAGCCTACATATCCCCAGCGGGTCACTTTGAGGCCGAACGACTTAAGAAAATAATACTAATGAACATATGGCCCCTGGGTTATCACAGGTGACTTCAACGCGCATTAATAGCTATAGGGAAGCACTAAAATTGACTCCAGAGGCAGGAGTCTTTCCCCCTTAGCTGCCGACCATGATTTGTGCTGTATGAATGACGGCAGCCTTACATTTCTGCGAGGCACGTCCCATAGTAGCTGCTTGGACTTAACTTTAGTGTGACGGCGCTTTGCCTCGAGCGTCGAATGGTTTACGGACATAAAAACACATGGAAGCGACCATATTCCAACATACATAAGGATTAGAGGACGCGTGCAACGCTCCTCTGCTGCCTTGCGTACAGTTGATTGGTCAAGGTTACGGAGTCAAGAAGGATACGGATGACGCATGTCGGGAAGTCCTTTCACACACTATCGACGATGCAATGCAATGCAGAGGCATTGAAAGCATCCATCTGCTCGCTTACAAGGTCAGTCACGGTCACGACGTGTCACGAAGACAAGCGCCCTTGTCGAAACGTACGTTATACAGCGAGACTTCTTGTTAAACAATTGTTGATCACTCGACGTCACGAAGTAGAAAGAGCTTTCCGCGTAGCTCAGCTTCATTCGTGCTCCCGTTATTCGACTATACCCAAAGTCACTGCCACACATAGCCTCATTTCATCTTTCTTTTACTTTATTTTTTTTCGTCCAGTTCCATGGCGTTAAGAAATCCACCAAGGCCAGGCGCAGCTACGGTCCGTGCAGGGTCAATAAGAATGAGTCTACTGAGCGCGATGAGATGACACGAGTGAACCAAGTCCTTAGTTGCGTTCCATTACAGTGCCCTCCTCATCGCCAGCGTAACAGCACAGACACGCAGGTATGTTACACATGCGCACGGATACAAGCAAGCCCACGCACAGTACATGCACGCGCAGAGCATGCGTCGACACTTCTTGAATTAAAAAGAAAAGAAGTACACAAACAGAGACATTCAAGCGCCCGCTACTGAGCGTGAAATCCCAAAAACGTGCGCACCGCAGCATTGCAAGCATATATGGTACGGCCACTATACACACAGTGGCCTAAAAAAGAAAGGAGTCACGGCGCTGAAAAAAACCACACGCTGCCGAAGCTCGTTTTTGTATAGAGTGTGCGTCGTGAGCGTGTGTTCCCCCTCAATAAAGGAAGTAGACAGTGGTGCTCCAAAAAAACAGAAAAAGAAAATGGGATTGCGGTTCGCGCGATTATAGCACACCTCGGCCAAGAAGCACAGCCTGGGCTTATATGCCACGATAATAAAGGCACTCAACATGCGCAACGAAGCCCAGACGCGAAATAAGAAAAGAAAAAATACGTGCAAGAAAGGACGAGAAAAGAAAACAGTGATTCAAAAGCAGTAGACTCGATAGCGTCAGAGCAGTCGTAGTCATTGCGGAGAGAAAAGTGTAACACAAAGTATAAAGCTAACGCCATGTATAGAAGGAAGAAGAAAACTGGAAGAAGCACCGATATAGCCTCAGAATTACAAAAAAAAAAAACATAAGCTACAGGCGTCAGGTTCGTTCAGTACGGTAGCCAGTGACGTAAGAGCGAATATCTCCTCAAGGGTTCCGTGCCAGAGGCACCTTTTATCGCCGCATGTCCGTTTTTTCTACGTATAGTTTCTTTTTACTGTGCGATTTCTTTGGCCGTATGAAATAAGAACGCAGAAATAGGGCACGAAACTCGGCGCACACGTTCGGTTCAATCGCGCAGATATTGGAGCGAAACGGCAAGGATGCTGTGTGTACATAACGGAGACATCCGTGTGCAAAGGATGGAGGAGGCAAGTTGGTCGGTTGCGTTGTTCGCTTTTTTGTTGCGCTCGGATCCGCCACGCGCAAACGTGCTTACACGTTGTCCGAAATTCGGTCTGCAGCCAGAAAAGGAAAACGGGCCGGGGGAAATAAAGCCAGGGCAGATGCGTGAGCAGAACGCGATAACGTTCTTGAAACGCGAGAATGCATGGTTGCTCAGTGGAGGGCTGGATACAATTCGTGTGTCCGCAAAAGAAACTGCCGAGTACTCGGCGTGAGAGGCGATTCGCAGTTGCACAATGGCCAAGACAACGTGTCTATACGCGCACTAGTGAACACGCTACGAATAGACGCAGACCTGGGGCCCTGTCAGGTAGAACTATTCCCATCTGTTTTTATTTCAAACTCCTGACGTCAAATGTACGTAACCGCCGACGCAAGCATCGGCGGCGACCCCGCTGCGTTTTTTGATCCAACCAATCAAACGCTCTCCTCATTTATAGGAGGTGACTTTGTTTTTGCTTTCAAAACGAATTTCATTGCCTATGTGGAGAGCTTTTTCATATTGGGTGCGATCTTGTACGCGTTCCAAAATAGAACGGAGGCGGTTCGTTCTTTACGTCACGAAATAGGCGGTATGTTCCGTTCTGTTCGTCCGATAGCAAACGACACGGAATGATTGACAGCAGATATCACGTCACAATTGACGTCATGGCGTTCGGCACGGTTCAAATTGGCGAATCGTATTTGGCTCGGTGGAACGAACCGCCTCCGTTCTATTTTGGAACGCGTACAAGATCGCACCTAGGCTAGCGGCTGACAAGAGGCGAGGAACGTGCACCAGTGGCATGGGTTTCGGTAAACCCGAGCTAGAGCAGTGAAAGCAGCGAAAAAAAAAAATACCGCTAAAACGTATATCCTCAGCGAAGAAAAGTTCACAGAGCAACGTGGTAAGCGTTCCGCAAGGGCTTGACAACGTTGTACTGCCACGCAGAAATGTTTATTATACGCAAATAAATCCATGGTCCCCGGAACCTCCAAGTATGGAGCCAGTGTTCGGATGATCGCGGTAGGCAGTCATCGTCTATTACTTTCGGAACGGGGCAGTCCTCGGCTATTCCGAAAAAAAAAAACATTTTTTCCGGTATATTATTGCATCTTTAATGCGTACACGTCACTTTCACGCGGTGAGTTTTCGCACTTTTGTGACGTCGCATGACAGACAGACGAAATGTGTGGAGCCTGAAAACTGTTGACCAATAGTGGAGAGCTAGTGGATGGCTGACTGCGGAAATGGAATAGAAACAGTTTGGAATAGCTTTACGTTATAGCGCCCCTGTACTTGATCCATCTTGTGCACTCTGTTCATCACTGTAACAACCCGGCGCAGTAGCTCAGTCCTATTCAGACCCTTTGTACATTATATCGCACGTTCATTTCCCCAATTTTCATAATAAACTAGGACACGATTACTTAACATACTTATCCCCGGTATGAAGTCAGATACATGTTAGACCTGCATGAAAGCAGTTCGGATGTCGAATACCGCAACCTGGCACGAAAATCTATGGCGCAGCATTGGCCTACGTGGCAACCCGCCACATGAGTTTACATCTTCATCTATGTGTTCCGTAGCACTGAATAAGTTACTGATCTGGACGAGCTGGAATCACGAACCCATGGTAGCTTCATAATAGCGTTCTTGAATCGCGCATACAAAAGCGGGAAGTTGAGCCCGGTTGATCTTTAAGAAGTGCGTCAGGGCTCTGGTTAACAAAAGCTTCATTCTTATATGCAGCTGTACGAAATGGGATCATGTATGATTGCCAACATCAACCAAAAAAAGGAGAAAGGGAGTTCTTAGTTTCAGTCAGAACGATAGCTTTGCAATGGCAGACGCGAATGTTTTAATGTACGTTATTTATCGATGGCAGAAGGCTTTGCTCTTGGCTAGAAATTCCGTTTACTTGTGACGATTGGTTAGGATGCCCCCGTCCAAAATGATCGCCGCATCTGAGTCCGTCTTGGCGAAGGTTCCCGGGATGAAATAGGCATATTTCGCAGCGTAGGGCAGGGGTGTGCTTTATCTCCCTTATTATTCAACATCGCCATGGCTAGTCTGCTATATAGGGAGCAGTATATGTCATTCGGGACCACTTGGCAACTCTTCGCCTATCACTATCAGCGGAGAAATAAATCATCATTCGTGCTATTTCCCGGAATTAAGAGGAAATACGATCATACCGACCGCAAAATTTTGCCAGTTGTTCAGACACCACGTGCTACACGCTCGTAAGCAGTGCTTGTTTGCGTTGGCGACCGAAGTCAAACGCCTCCCATAAAATGCAGGGTGCCGTTGGCACCGCTCCCCCTCCGCGCCGCTGAAGGTTAAATACCGCTTGGGACCTTTTTCGAACGTTGCAGACTCTGCGTGGGAAAGTCCAAGCAGTGGTAATTAACTAATTGATTCTATCTTACCGAGGCCAACATGACCGGAAGCTGGGAGAAAGACCCAAGAAGTGTATGTGTGCGTGCTTCTTAGAGGCAGTTCGCGGAACAATTGACCGGATCAGAAACACGCGCGCTAATGGTTGTCACGTACACGCTCGGTAACTTCGTAAGTGCATACATATCTCGTTGGCCACTTCACGCACTGGGTTTGTCCTATGGATAATCCATGTTAGTCGATATTAATGCGTCTCTCGCTCCAACAAAGGACATGATAGACGGCTTGAAATAAGCTTTGTTACTTCCGGACGCGGTATACATGAAGACAAACTCGAGTACCAGCGATAATAGTGTACAGTTTCTTTATTTACATTTGACTAATAAACAAAAAAAAACTGAGAGGGTCATTTCACCTCAGCTTCTATCCTTGAGGACCTATTAATTTGCCTCGGAGAAGGAGATACGAAAATACTATACCGCTAGAAAAGGACATATCAAAAGAAATTTAGAATATACGTCTCACAGATAAATGTCCCAAGAACAGTTTTCTTAGATAAATAATTGGTACACAATTGTTCTTTGTGCCCAAAACACAGAAAGGTTAGTCTTTCCAGTGCCCATGCAATGCAGTAAAGCAAGTCCTCAACTTCGTGAGGGAAAATACTGCATTTGTGGCAACAGATGTTTGATTTTTGTTCAACTTTACATTCTAGACAACACAGCTTGCAGTTCCGCCTCTTCCGCATTTCCGAGGACTGGTGCTGAAGTTTCAGTGCAAGCTTTTACCTAGGAAGGCCTTTGCCATCTTCGTATGGACAGGGCCTTTTGCGCTTCACCACCAACAATCAGGTCTAAACAAGTTAAAACAATGGCGTCGTGTTAGTACACAAAAGTAGCCGACACACTGAACTTCGAATGTACATCTAACTGCAACGACATCCCCGTCTTCTTCTGTGAAGAAGGCTTCAAGCAGGAATTTGTTAATATCTTGTGCAAAGACCGAAAGGCCAGATAAACATCCAGAGTTTGCCGATATCATCTCACCGAGATGTGTGGAAATGAACTGATGCTCGCATTGCATTGGTAGGTGTGAGATAGCGAAGTCTATTGGCGCGATATGTATGCGACATTCCACTGAACTCTATTGTGCTATCTGTAGGGCTTTTACAGAGAGAGAGGGGGGGGGGGTGAAAGGGGAAAGGAAGGGAGGTTAACCGGAGGGGAAGATCCGGCTTACTACCCGCCGCTAGGGGAGAGAGAGAGAGAGAGAGAGAGAGAGAGATTTTGGTTATTTCATGATACTGTCAATCCCATCATGAATTTTTGAGGAGTGGGTAAGACGGATCTGTAGAGATTGTGGTACAGGCGTTTAAATACGTATACAAAAGGGTACCTAGAAAGTGTTAAGGATAATGGTCCTATGTTAACAGCAATGAGTATGGCAAGAAGATAACGCACAATCAACATATTTCAATTACATATGATGTTCTGCAAAAAGAAAAAAAACGAAGAAAAGAAGACCAAGCATATACATGAGATATATATATACAATTGATAACATCATCCAAAATTTCACATCACAGATTTCCAATATTATTGGAAATAATTTATTTTGTCATTGTTTTACCTGGTAGGTAAAACAATGATAAACACAATAATGATAACACCACTTACTCATTGCTGGCAGCACAGTTTCAAAACCTTTCACCTCCAAAAGAAGCCCATGCATGGGACGAAAGCGCCACCGTAATATATGGAGGGTCCTGTATTACTTTTGACTTCATCGGGTGCTTTAACGTGCACGCTTGCACGATCGCTTTCACTTTTCATTCTCACGGGAAGATGACCGCCGTAACTAGGAATCGAACCCACGACCTTGCACTCAGTGACGAAACGCGATAGCCCACATGCTACCGCAGCGGGGGAGTTTGTATGAGTTTGCGCGCAAGAAACACGCCCTGCTTCGCGGCATCCACCTGAAAGCAGTATGCCTGCACACGTTTCCTTCATGTGCCAATCGAGAATCCACCTACGTCAGCTGAAAATGCAGGAGCCTTGGACAGTTGTCAGAAGTCAAATTTATATATCTGTGCGCGTTATTTTTTCTGCTCTGGGGACCCTACTGTTACGGCGCCGATAGTACTTAATAAAGGGAAAGTCACACATCCACCCGTTCGTAGCAATTGCTACAAAGGAAACCCATACGGGCACCTCGAAAGATAAGCTTCGCAGTTGAAGAAAAATTCGTCCTGGTCCGGGACTCGAACCCGGGACCACCGCCTTTCCGGGGCAGCCAGTCTACTATCTGAGCTAATCATGCAGGCGGCTAGCAGATGGCAAGGCGAAGTCGAATTTGTCGACAACTCGAATCAAGGGCAAGAGCTTGACGTAATAGTTCTGTGGAAACCCACCTTGCGGGTTTCCGCAGAACTATTACTTCAAAGTCAGGCGCCGAGAGTATTACGGCGCTGATAATCGGTGTTCTGAAAACTAAGTTATTAGAAAGAAAGAAAGAAAGAAAGAAAGAAAGAAAGAAAGAAAGAAAGAAAGAAAGAAAGAAAGAAAGAAAGAAAGATCCTATAAAGAGTGGTTTTTTTCACCGCAACCTTGTCTCTGGTGCGCGGAGGCTGTCGTTCAAACGTATTTATTATAACAAATTTTCCTCCTCTCTTAACTGTTCTCACCAGGAGTTGACGAGGCTGGAGTAGTCCTGGCAACGTAGATCGAGTAGGGCCCCGAGGCCTGTCTAAGGTGACAGGACTACTCCGCGGCTTGGATATGCAGCTGACAACACTAGAACGCATCATACGTGCCTGACTCCTCTATATACGACAGACATTCATCACCCTCTGTGGCCATTTTTCCGTATTCAAGATATTAGGCACAAGATTCTCAGGGAGGCGAAACTAAAGCATTAAAAAAAAACGATACACAGGATATAAGAAGTAGACAGACAAAGCGCTGACTGTCAACCCATGTCTTTATTGTGTCCTGTGTCGTGCGCTGTAGCTAGTTTTTTTTTTTTTATGTGACATGTAGCAACCGGCCCTAATTCACACTTTATTCCAAACTAAAGCCTAATGTTTCAGCTGACCATCGCCAAGCGGGTAGCAGACATCAATTATGCTAACTCATATTGCTGTAGTACCTGCACCACACAGTACTGCGTGCGTTTATTTGATGTCATTATTGCTGCTACACATCCTTCGCGGCAAATTTCCCCCGCCTTGAAAAGAAAAATAAGGAAAAATGAAAGACGGGTTACGCTGAAGAGGCCCGCATCAACTATAATGGCGGGCGCAGAGAAGATGAGTTCCTCACGGCTGACTGTCCAATGCATTCGACATACGCAGTTTGCCTTTTCCGGGGCCGCCTGTCAGCAAGCCCGGCACCGTCGACTGCAAGCTCCAGTGGCGCCGAAACCGAAAAGAAGCTAGCCGGTCCGTTGCGCTTGCTGAACTACGGGGAGCGTCGAAAACAACGTCCTGACGGAGGGGGGGGGGGGGGCAATGTGATGGTTAGCACCACAGAAATAGACAAAAAGAAAACACACAAAAACAAAAAAAACAAAGGGAGGATGGTTTCTTCTTCTTTCGCGCGCGGGCTTCTTCCCTTTGTTCTCTCGTACGCGCGAAGTTGCGGCATCGGTAGCGCGCAACCCGCCAAGATTTGCGAGGGCGACGACGCAACCGCCACGCGACACACGCACGCACTCAAGCCGGACGGACGGACGGACGGACGCAACACCCGGAGGCTAACGTCGCGCGCCGCGTCGCCTCGCTCGGCCGGGCAGCGACGGAGGCGCCAATCTGGCTCTACCATCTCGTCGCGACGGATAAAGGCTCCCCTGGACAAAGAGAAAGAAAACGGAGGAGGCGAAAGAAAACGCCTTCCCCCCACGCGCTATTATTTCCACCCTCAACGGCTATTTACTCGGCCGGCTAGCGACGACCGTCAGTTGCTGATCTTTCTTTCTTTTTTTTTTCTTTCATGCCGATGACCAGACGGGGGGAAACGTGCTACGCGAACCCGTGGCAGCGCAGCTCGTCCGATCGTGAACGCCGCGGCCGCCATTGCCAAGCGGTGAGATGTGCCCCGGCTCGGTCATTTTCAAGGCGAAGTCGCCCGGAGCTCAATTGATAAGTCGGTTGCCTGCAGACGGAGGACTCTTTATTTTGCATGCCCTCGTGCTGCGGCCTGCTGGCCTGCCGGTTAGCTCAGATGGTAGAGCGACCGACCAGGGAAGGCGCTCAGCTCAGGTTCGAACCTCGGACCAGGACAACTTTTTCTTCAACTGCGAAGCTTTCTCTCTGAGGAACCCTTCATGAGTTTCCGATGGCTTGGTCCCACAGGTCGGCTGAGCGACGATTTTCCTTTAAATGAACCTTGCCCCACCTTGCGGGCTTCCGTAGAACTGATCTACCATACGAAATCGAGTTCCACAACTGTTTTTGTGTAGCGATGAAAGCCGATGAAGTCTAGGGACCTTAATCGCAAGTGTGACATCGTCGTGGTTATGTCAAGTGTCAATCAAAGAAAAGTCAGCGTCGGAGGCAGAGTAAGCTTGGCGAATTTCCAGAGAGAGAGATGAGAATTCCCAGAAGTCTTACTACGCCACATTAATAGCCCAAATGCGAGACAATACTTTGCAATCAAAGACGTCACAGTGAGGTGCCGGCATCGAGGTTTCGGTTCGAAAAACAAGCATAATATGCTTATGTCTTACATACTAATCAGCCTGCTAATGCGAAATTAATAAAAATATTTTTTTACAATAATGCTTTATCAGTCCTGATTGTGGTTTTCCTTTAGCGTCCCCCTAAACCACTACATTAATATGTAGAATGGCAGTAAGTAGATTGATAATACCAACGGGGTGCCGTGGGCAATCAATGGGCATCTCGAGATGAAACGAACAGCGCGCCTAAGACGGCGGGATGAAATATACCACAATCACAGCGCAAATACAAAAACCCATGACCACTTAGCATTTTCGATGAATCAAATTTTTTTTTTAATAGTGCGAGGCATTTCTTTGGCCAGTCGGAGTGAAGGTCACAGCAAGGTCGTGCACAGGGACGCGCCACTTTCGTCTCCGAAAAATGTCGGCCGGTTCTGGAGATAGGGCAGCTCCAAAAAGCCGCCGGACGGAAGGCAAACAAGCGCCGGATATAGCGCGAATTTAGGTTGCCGGTCGGCATGCATGTGGTCGGCATGCACGGCCTACCACAACAAACACGGTGCCGAAAATCATTCTGGATTTTGTCTAGAATGCCTTTTTCACGCTCGAAAAGACATTTCGGCGCGAACATTGCGAACTTGGGCTGGATTTCGTGGCAACGCCCATGTACCTGGAGGACCTGGAGTCACATTACGCAAGGAGCCTCATCCGAGCACAAAGTTTCAAGGGCGTTTTGATGCCGAGCGGGCTCGTCGCGACTTCTCGTGGAGGCCGCGGAATCTACGGAGCGCATAGATTTCAATCCCGAAACTTTATGGCCATAACGCTCTCATAAGCTTTTGATCCGAAAGGTACATTGACATTTCCAAAGTCGTGCTTTAGATTTTTAATTCCGGAACATTTTGGGTATAATGTTGTTATAAACGTTTGACGCCGAAGGTGCATTAACTTTTCTAAAGTCGTACATCGGACCATACAACGAGACAAGCCAAATCAACACACTATAAAACAAGTTCACAAGGCATGCAGCGGGGTCCGATGAGACGAAGCGTTGTGGCGGCTTATTTGTGCCGTCATGTCACAGACAAGAATATCAACTTTTTTTTCTTTCACCTGCGCCACAGCATCCATATCAAGACACTAAAGCGAGCAAAGGTAACTACGTTATTATCTATTTTGTCTACTTTGACTTTTATTCGCGAGGATACATTCAACCTCTCCAATTTTTTTTTTGTTTTTGCTACCCGCGGGCAGCCAGAGCCAGCCAGAGCGCATGCGTTTTCTTCGTGTTACCGGCCACCGCGGGGTGCACTTTCGTGCACGTTCGTTTTTCTCTGGCTGAGTGGATTTTGGTCTCAGAGTTTTTGACGCTCTCTGGCTAGCAGACGAGAAAAAGAAGCAATGGTCGCTCGCCGCCATCACTGTGGGAACTCGACGAATTGCAACGCGTTCGCTTGAGGGAATCACCTTCATTTCGATGTTATAGTGCAACTTCTCCGGAAAGTCTACCATACGCATACCGAGTAGCATGTGTATGGTTCTCTGTGGACCAAGCGTCTCACGTTTTCTTCAACATTCCTTTGGTAGCCACATTAAGCGCCCAAAGTAGGCATTTGATCGTGGTCAACATGCTTTCTTTTGCGTTTCTGTTTTCATTCCGGTGCCCCCGCCCCACAAAAGAAAAAATAAAGACATTGTTGTGGCGCAGCGAATTGTTGCATGTTGAAAGTTCGATTTTGTTACTTCTTTTGCGGAAAGTAATGGGCCATGCATTGGACTCTTAACTTGCCGGCTAGTCTTATTGTAATATTGCGATATCAATTATATAGACGCTCCAGGCGCATTCCTGCCGTCGCCGTCACCGACGCGTTCGGTATAAACGCCAAGGGCGATAACATTGACCACGCGCCGCATGCTTTATGAGCGAGTGAAAGCGTAGGGGGGGAGGGGGGAGCCGATGATGGTGGCTCAGTCTGTTGTGCGGAAGGGGAAAAAGCGGGAAGGAAGCGCGCCCCCTTCAGTCGCGCGCGGTGCATCGGGGAGAGTGAAGGAAAGGGGGGGTAATTCCTCCTCCTCATACTTCACTCCTCCTCGTTTATCCTCTCTTTCACGCTCCCTCCTCGACCGTGGCGCCGCCTACACCACTCGAGCGTATCAACGGCGCCAATATGCGCTCCTCGCCACTCCGTTGACGCTTCTCGAGCGAAAATGGCGCTAAAGCAAGGCGCGAGGGCCCACGTGATGCTAATAGGCCAATAGCGACGCGGCGTCGGCCTCAGCCAGAATGCGCGAGGAGGAGGCGGCATTCTTCAAAGCGTGGCGCTACTTTACGAAGTTTAAGGGGCCTTAAGGTGGTGGGAGGGGACTTAGGATTCTTTGATCTGTGAATCTGTGATTGCGCAACACGTTTATTTGCCTTGTTTGACGCATTATATACAGTGGCTCTTGCTTAGATACGTAGATTCATTGGAGACTCATATGTATATTTAAATATCTTGTTGGGAGGTTTTGAGTATACATGCAGTGAACGTTGTTTCCAGTGACACCTTTTGCCCTTTATCCAGCTTTTGCCTGGTATTTGTATATTCCAATGCATCTTAGCATTTCTCATGTATATTCTGCAGAACTCTTGCTTTTTAATGTGCTCTCTGTTGCGACTATAATTTTGGTGCAATTACTCACAATACACGTCCGGTGACAGCTGCTCCTGCGCAATACACTGAAACGAAGGACAGCGTCATTGAGATTTTCCCTGGCCGTTGCATATGTACAAATACATAAGCAAGGTTCTTTAACGACAAAGTTCAATTAAAATATTTGTCCTCAACTTGCTCATTTCATGGCCTTCACGTTTTTTATATTGACGGCATGCATTACTTTGCCGGTTTCGAACTGATATAGTTCTAAAGTTCGTGTGATATTTTCTTTACTTATTAAATAGACAGAAAAAAAAGGTGGGAGCGTTGACATCAGTTATTTCTGGCCCAATTTTTCGGGACTACGAATATATCCTTTTATGAAAAAAATACCTACTTTACATGTCTTGACAATGCGCAGCGTTCAAGAATTTGTTTGCAGCATCTTTGAAGAAGTTACTACTCATGTTTTTGATCCCTTGACAAATTTTATAAGGAGCAGGGCGAGCTAGAACGTGAGCCCCCCTCCTCTCTCCCTTACCCCCTATAAATTTCTGGCTACGCCACTGAGGCTTGACGTGCCGGAAAACGCATTTTCGAGTGTCTGCTTTTCAGAGAGGACGACTCTTGTTCGAGGCAGGCAAGATTCATGGCAGCAGGTAACATATGAAGTGGAAAATTAGTGCAAATTGCGATGCACATGCTACCCCGCCAACCGAGCTCACCGCGGTAAGCTATAAGCGCCAGCATCTATATTCCACATCTTATTTTGCTGTGCACGGTAACATTGTCGCGTGCCTAATCATGCAAATAGTGCAAATGCAAAAAAGAACCAAATTCACCGACATTGTATAAAAAATGTATAAAATACATTCCACTGGGTATGTACTCATGAGGTCACAAAGTGTGTGCCACTGAGTATGTGTCCCAGGAGCCAAGGGGCATCTGCCGCTCTTCAGTGAACCTTTTTTGACGTCAACTTGGGTCACTGCAAGTATCACATCATCACACCTACACAGTGACATTCACGTAACGCGATTTTTCTTGCAAATGAGGGTCAGGGTCGACGGTGAAATTTTTTTTCAGCTCTCAAAAAGCGCGCTCTTGCCAAATATGACCTTCAACATCCCGTTTGTGATAGCTAAGGGCTTTGCGTAAGAGATATTGAGCTAAGAGGCTTTCGCTGCTACCGAAGCGATTCAAGAAGACTTTTCTGATTTTCTCGCTAATCATACAACGACGAAGTATTTGTCAGAAGAGTGAAAAGATTACCAGAGTGACTTCGGTAGTTATGAGCGATAACACGTAGGATTGTGTGTCTATCATTCGGCTCCAAGAACAATCGGGAGTGTAATTGCGCAGCAGCACGTTCAAACCGTACGCATTCTTCTCTCATACTGACGCCAACCACTCTATGGCACCACTATTACGAACGCCTCTAAAAGGGAATGACCTGTATGACGACTCAATAACTCTGTCCCTGTTCTTGTTTGAGCTGCGCGACCTTTACAATAAAGTGGCTTGCATAACGAAGGATTTCGGACGCGCCAAGCAATTTGTTATAAATCCCAGCCACGGCGGCCGCATTTCGATGGGGGCTAAATGGGAAAACACCTGGGTACTTAGATTTAGGAGCATGTTAATGAACGCCAGGTAGTCGAAATTTCCGGAGTCTCCCACTACGGCGTGCCTCATAATCGTAAAGTGGTTTTGGCACGCAAAAGCCCACAATTTAATTAATTCAATTTAACTTCGTTATAAAGGCGCTCGACTCTATTACACTCGACTGTACTACACTTCTTTGACACCACGACTGGCACGTGTACTTCACGTCCGACATAGCGCATGCTAGACCACTTGTGTATGCTGTAGCTTCCATTCGGCCTACGTACTTGGTAACTACGTACTTGGTAATAACTACGTACTTGGTAACCGACGCTCTCAGAGCGCATATTCGCCACGTTGCCCGACTACCTTCTCACCACCTTGCCGCTCTACCCGCAGAAAGGCCACACGCAGCTATCAGTCGTATGATTGTTGCCAATCGCACCTCATTGCCAATGAACTACATGCCTGCAGCAAGACCATCCACACCTTTATGGTGCCTGCACAGACCTGAAGTACGCCTCACCATCCCAGGAATCACTAAAAAGGCTAACATGCCGTCGTTTGCCCTGAAGCAGGCCACATTACAACTTATACATGAGGTGCACAGCGGCCGCGTACACATTTACATCGATGGCTCAGTCACATCTGGAAGTTCAGCTGCTGCTGTGGTGATACCAACAAGATCCATCGAAATACAGCTAAAAACGTCGCATGTATCATCAACGACAGCTGCTGAACTGGTAGCCTTGCGTGCGGCTCTCCATTTCATTCAGGAGGAACCACCGCATGCATGGTCAGTCTTCTGCGATTCCAAGGCAGCCCTACAGAGTGTACTCTCAGCACTGCGCCATGGATCACATGAACAGCTCGTCGCAGAGATCAGAGAAGTACACCATCGCATAGTTGACGAAGGACACGATATCATATATCAGTGGTTGCCTAGTCACTGTGGCATACACGGCAATGATCGAGCAGACGCAGCTGCCCGATCTGCCCATGACGGCGTCAGGTGCGTTGCCATTCCTCTTTCGAGAGCCGACGCAGCGAAAAAACTTGCCGTACTGGCAAACGACCTGACATTAGCTCAGTGGAATTCACCCGATTTCACAAGTGCACGACTTCATACCCTGGACCCTACTTTACAACTCCGTATTCCGCCCGAACTTCCACGACGCCACTGTACCCTTCTAGTTCGTCTATGGCTTGGAGTGGCATTTTCAAATGCGTACTCCTTCCTTATCGGAATGTCCGACAACCAACTTTGTGACTTCTGCGGGTGCAATGAAACAATCGCGCACCTTCTTTGTGAGTGCTCTCGTTTCAACCAGCAAAGAGCAGTCCTCTCAGCCACCCTAGACAAACTGGACAAGCGCCCACTGTCAGAAAACAAGATCCTTGGACACTGGCCTACGCGAACATCAGCGCGATCGGCTATGAAGGCGCTGCTGCGGTATTTAAAAGACACTGGACTTTCTGACAGATTGTGACTTCACTGTGTGACTCAGGATTGTACGGTGCACTGCATCACAGTAGGAACGCCTTTGCGGGCTGCGTGACAGTGCCCACAGAAACAGTTTGTGTGTACGTGGGTGTGTGTGTAGTTTCTTTTTTTTTAATCCTTCTCCCTCTCACCTATCGCTTCCCCTTTCCCCTCCCCCAGTACAGGGTAGCCAACCGGAGATAATCTCTGGTTAACCTCCCTGTCTTTCCTTTGCCTTTCTCTCTCTCTCTCTCTTCCATTCGGCCACTAGAATTAATGACTTTCTTCCTCGTGTCATGAGCGGGAGCGTGTAAATGTGTCCCATTCTCGCCTCCTGGCAGCTAACACTTCGGGACGCTGGGTTAGAGTGCACCCCCGCCTTCGGAGTTGGCTCTCATTTCCCAGTCATCCCCTCGTAGCAGAACGCTACGAAGTCGCTGGGAGACACTGCACCACCTTCGGGTTTGGTCCAGGTTGTACCATTTCTTTCTGGAGTAAAAGAAAAAAAAAGAAATCACCGACAATTACGGTACTCCCTGATGCAAAATCTATGCGTGTTTTCATTTCGCCATATATAGGCTGGCGTGGACAATCTGTCCTGTGCGGCAAATTGCAAACGGAGCGAAGTGTAGCATGTCTACTTCTCTAATCGGGAGATTGCGAGAGGCAACGCGTGAGTAACGCGTGAGCGCGATTGACAGCAGCTGCAGGAAAACAGGGGCGCTATAACGTAAAACTATTCCAAACTTTTCTATTCCAATTCTGCAATCAGCCCCCCGCGATTGGTCAAAAACTTTTTTGGACCACCCCCACTTCGCCAGTCTGTCACGCGACGTCACGAAAAGCGCGATAGCTCCACATATGATATGACGCGTACGCACTGATTATGCATGGTTGGACCGAACGAAAGAAAAATAGTTATTTCTTATTCGACGCCTTTTCACCATAAGACCTCGGCTATTGGGCAAACGTTTTCGGGCTGCACCCACTTCACCGGCCTGTCACGCTACGGCACAAGACCGCGAAAACTCACCGCATCAAAGTGACGTTTACGTGTTAAAGATGCATTAATATGCCGAACAAAACTGAATTTTCTTCTGAATAGCCACAGGCTGCCCCGTTCCGAAAGGAATAAAATATGGCTGCCGCCGATCACTCAGTCATTGGCTACTCCCACCTGCCGGAGAGCATGGCTTTATTTGCGTATAATAAATCTTTTTGCATGGCCGTGTAATGTTTTCGAGTGCTTTCGACACTTTTACGACCTCGTTCTGCGAACTCTTCTTTGCTGAGGATCCGTTTTAGCATCATTCTTAAGCTTCCGTTGCATGCCGCCGCGATTTTCGACCAGCCACTGAAAGCTAAGTAAGGGAAAGTGGACCAATCGCAGACATCGACACCTCCCTCTTCATCCGGTTATCGATTTTCAGTGCAGTGGTTCGGCCCCATCGAATGCCTCTCCACTTGAGCGTGCTCCTCGCCTCTTGTCAGCCAAGTAGATAAGACAACCCGCTTAGTGTAGGCAATGTTATTCGTTTTTCAAGCAAACAAAAGTGACCTCCTATGAACAAGGAGAGCGTTTGATTGCTGTGTTCAGACAACCTTGCGGGTCACCGCCTGATGCTTGCGTCGGCGGTTACGCAAATTTGACGTCAGGAGATTGGAATAAAAACATATTGGAATAGTTTTACGTTATAGGGCCCCAGACCTTCAATCCTGCAGGGCTTTGTTTCCGTATATGGCACCGGTGATCACGCTCTCCGTATATGCCATTCGTGAACAGACGACGGCGCGCTATATCTTAGAGCTATCTCGTAGCAGTCATCGATGCCGAGCCCGCCTTGCGCGGCACTACGCTTTTCTTCTCCTGCTTTCGCCATACCCTCCTCCTCCGCTTTCCGCTTCATGTCTCTGCTCCGCCCTCCTCCTCGCGCTCTCTTCGCTATCGCCGTCTTTCTCGCTCCGCTGGGTTTCGCGTTCGCTCTTTTATCCTTCGCTGCGCTCGTTCGCTCGGTTACGCCGACAGCAGCACGCAACGCAGGAACGAGAGTCTAAGAGAGAGAGAGAGAAAGCAAGGACAGGAAAGGCAGGGAGGTCAACCAGAAGAGTTTCCGGTTTGCTACCCTACACTGAGGGTGGGGGAATGGGGAATAGAAAAAGGAGAAAGGGAGAGAGTGAGCACTGAGTACGTGTGGGCGGGACACTATGCACAGGGACACTATAAATGGTCTCTTAAACCGGTCTACCTCAAGTGTTGCAGTAATGCACAGCGGCGCACTAAAGTTATGGACAAAGAAATTAGACGTACGTCTCCTTTTTTTTTTTTCTTGAGGTGCTTCGCCGATCGCACATGTGTTCGTAGGTTCCCGTTCTGTGTTCATTGTTATTATTTTTATCTTTGCAATGCTTCGTCATTCTTAATATCTTAGAAACTTGCCAAATACTTGGACACGGTCCATTTCACACAGCTTAGTGCGATGAGAGCCGCCGGTGGCGGCAAGTATGAACACGCCGGTGCGTTTGCGTTCGCCGTCGATGCACAGCAAGCAGTCATGTGCCGGACGCAACTAGGGCCACTATATATATATAGGTTGGGTAGTGCGACGAAGGAAAATGTGTGGTTGTGTGGAAATGTGTGGTTCGGAAATTACGCCGGTGCTCTAATCGGCCCCATTTTTTTCGATCACGCACTGCCTGGACAGTGTTACAAGGACGAAATTCTTGAAGGAGTGGTGGATGAGTTTCTCAGCGAATTTCCCGCTGTCACGTCTTCCACTTCTGTCGTACCAGCAAAATGAGGCGCCAGCACACAGCAGCAGCCGAGCACGAAACTGGCTTAATGCGACTTTTCATGCGCAATAGAGTGGAAAGAATGGGCCCGTAAATTGGCCGGCTAGGTGGCCTGACCTCTCTTTACTCGATTTCTTTCTTTGGGGTTATGTGAAAGAACGTGTTTACATGAACGCGACGAACGTCAAATGAGTTCAAGGCAAGGATAACGGATGTCTGCCGTAGAATTCCAACGACGGTCATCAAGAAAGCCACTGAACACGTGATCAAGCGGACTCGGTACTGCGTAGCTGCAAAGGACACCTATTCGAACACGTCTGATTCTAGGCAGCAGCTGGTGTTCAACGGCGCTTAGGAATGCATAGATAATAAGGGCACACTGAAATCTGATTGCTTCATATGCGTAGGAATTTCTATCTTTACCCAGCCATCTCTCCATCCGTCCAGTAAGACGATCGCTTTCAACATAGCGCCCGCAGCAGCGAGCGAATTCATCTGCGTGCTGCCTCTCGATTCAACGCCAACGAAGCGGCGAGAACACAGCGTTCACGGAGCTCTCCGCGCATGCCGCACTCTGCCGCTTTCGCAGATCGCTTTCAATATAAGAGCCGCGCCGCCGTGCCAGACGTAGCCGCCGCCGGAGAGCGCTTCACACTTGTTCAGTGTGCCTAATAAATGTCGCATATATTTCTTTCGTTTACTACATCTCCCTGGTCATTTCATCCCACGTCCACATCCGCTGCGGCTATGTATATAAGAACAGTGAGCATTGCTTCTACAGACCACCCAGAGCAACCGTCAATACCACCTGCCCTCTTTGATGTATCTCTATATGCCAACTGGACTCCGTCGAAGAGAGGCGACTCTGCTTTATCGCTTATGGCTGGGGGTGGCTTTCACTAAATCTTACTCCTTCCGCATTGGAATGGCCGACAACGATCTCTGTAATGCCTGTCTTTGCGAGGAGACGCTGGAACATGTTCTGTGCGACTGTCCTGAATATAATGTTCAGCGACAGTCCCTGGCATCTGTTCTAGCGCGCCTTGACAGTAGACCATTGTCCCTCGACACGATTTTCACATGCCGCCGACAGAAGATATCGCAGGTGAAGGCGACAAAGCGACTACTTCGGTTTTTGAAAGAGACGGGATTGGACAAGCGGCTGTGAGAGTGATGTCGCGTACCATGCCAGACTGATGGACTACAACGGACGATGTGTGTGTGCTGTGCTATGTGCTCTCTCTCCCTCTCCCCCTTCCCCATCTTTAATCTCCCCCATCCCTCTCCCATGTGTAGGGTAGCAAACCTGTTAAGCCAAACTGGTTAACCTCCCTACCTTTCCTTCTCCACTTTTTCCTTCCTTCCTTCCTTCCTTCCTTCTACGCGCCTTCTTATGCGTCGTCTCGTGCAGGTCTCACTTAACAGTTCGGTGTTGCAACCGTGCTTCTCCGTTTAACGTTTCTTCCGCGGTCACTCTCGCATTTACACAATATAGTATACCAGCATACTAACACGAAACACTGCGTTGGTAGTACGAAATGCTTACGCATCATTCAGATTAATCCCAGAGAAAATTCTGCGTTCTTTTCCTTCTCTCTCTCTCCTTTTTTTTTTTTTGCAGACGCCCCGATTGCCAATTATGCTGGTTTTTAGAAGTGGTACATTTACTTTCTTGAACGCATCAGCTTTGCCCTCTCTCTACATGTGAGTCGCTTCCTAGTCTGTTTATATCGCTTTTATTTTGCGCCACGAACCAACTTTTACAGCATTTTTTTTAATATGCACTCTAATGAAAAATAATACTTTTACTTTAACTTGTGTTTGGTCCGAAGCAAGTATCTGGCGCGAGATGTAGTTGCGTGCGTACTCTTTCGATGCGGTGCGAGCAGAGCCGGGATTTTCGAACATTCTACGCCTATTTCACTGCTTTTATCATTTTGTGCGTGGTCAGAGCGGCGTGGTCAGAGCGGCGCTTCGGCCGCGTTATCAAGGGCCTTTTGTTATCAATGTGATCAGTGGGCCTTGAGAGACGGATAATAACTGTGACGTAGAAATATCACGTACCATCCCAGATTGTTGGACTCCAACGGACGATGTGTGTGTGCTATGTGCTCTCTCTCCCTCTCCCCCTTCTGCCTCTTTCATATCCCCCATCCCTCTCCCATGTGTAGGGTAGCAAACCGGTTAAGCTAAACTGGTTAACCTCCCTGCCTTTCCTTCTCCACTTTTTCCTTCCTTCCTTCCTTCCTTCCTTCCTTCCTTCCTTCCTTCCTTCCTTCCTTCGTTCCTTCCTTCCTTCGTGACGTATAAATGAGAGGAAGGAATAATTGTCAAGCCGAGAAACCTGCTTTTGGTGCTCCTTCCACGCCATTATCAAGGTGATGCGCTGTCTCTTCGGCATTGCGACAGGTAAAGCAGTTGCTTTCAATCAGAAGATTTGAGGGTGCCGCTTTATGACGCGGGCGGAAGCGCAGTCACGTGGTATTTTTCACTTTTCGAAAGGTTTCTTTAGCAGTCGGAAAAAAATTGCACGCAATTAGTACGTCGCTGTAAACACGGCACGTAGATGTCATTTGGGGGTGCGTACAAGTGCCTCATTGACACTTCGGTAATTACGACAGTACTTCTCGAGTTAGACAATTAATTATGATTACCTAATTAAATCTCAGGAACTAAAAAAATTACTGGTGTCTTCTTCCCTTTACTGGAAACAATATGCCCTAATTTTCTTCGAGTAACGCAATTGTTCTTTTTTTGAAGTCTAGGTGCATGATAGTTGGGGCACCCTATATAATTCACTCAGTAACCGAAATGAGGCCAAGCCGGATTCACTCAAAATCAGAATCAGCAGCTGTCATGCGTAGCAGCGCTTACACTCGGTCTCACAGAAAAAAAAGAGAGAGATGCTGCAGTTTCTCAGGAGAGGCAAATCAGTATTAGTGATAGCGAAGTATAAACAATTTCACGAAGGAATATTATACTCCCGAGAGACGCCAGATTCTTGGTGGTGTGAGAGGACTCAGGCTGTGAAATTTAACTGTGTCGTACTATGGGGTCTTGTAGATTAGGCCGTCACTTCAGTGAACAATTTTTCGAGCTCACAGGAAGTTTTTTCGAGTGCCAACCGCTGTTTGTTTATTTATTTATTTATTTATTTATTTATTTATTTATTTATTTATTTATTTATTTATTTATTTATTTATTTATTTATTTATTTATACTGCAGCCTCAATGAGGCTATTGCAGGAGTGGGATGAACAACAAACATTCAAACATTTACAAACAAGCTTGCGTGAATTGTTTCAGTGGTAGTGAACAGATGTTGCCCGGCAATGTATTCCAGACTTCAACTGTCGATAGAAAAAAAAGACTGTTCTTAAAGGAACCAGTGCGAGCAAAAAAGATTGAGATATTCAGAGCGTAGTGATTCCCCGTAGATGAGGGTTTGGAAAATATATGTTTATCTAGAGAGGAGAGACGAGGAAAATTGATCAACGTGTGAAGGAAGTTTAGGCATTCAAGTTTGCGACCCCCTGCAAGAGGAATGAGACCAAGTAGAGGAAGGGAGTTAGACGTCGAAAAGTCCTTTGTCGCATCTCCTACAAACAAAAACACTGCCTTTTTCTTGCACTGGTTCTAGTTTTTTGACGTCACAGTGTCTGTATCGATTCCATAAGTCTTTTAAGGGCCTTGTTACAGGCGACATCAATGTGTTCCGACCATGACAAACATGTGTTAGTAGGATACCTAAATGTTTTGATTGTAACGCGCTATATTTAAAGCAATATTATTAAAGGCATAGGCAAAGAAGGAAGGGCATGAGCGTCGTGTAAAGGACATCGAGACAGTTTTGGAAACGTTGATGTTCATTCGTCATGCTTTGGACCAGTTACGGAAGTCAGCAAAATATTGTTAAGGACAACATGATCAGTTGGAGATTTAGTTGTATGATATAAAACGCAATCGTCTGCAAAAAGGCGTATCTTAACTGAGGTGTGTAAGAGGAGATCATTAATCTAAAGCAGGAATAAAAGAGAACCCAGTACTGAGCCTTAGGGAAACAATGATGAAACAAGCATCAATCGTGATTTAGTAGACTTGAAACGTACATATTGCGAGCGCTGGGAAAGAAAGTCCGATATCCAGCCAACCAAGGAAGCATTCTTTAGAATATCGAACAACTTGTGCGCAAACTTAGGGCGCGAGACAGTGTCGAAGGCCTCTGCAAAGTCTATAAACATAGCATCAATCTGGTCACCTATGTCTAAAGAGCTGCTCATGTCGTGAACGAATTCTGTCAGATGTGTTAAAGTGCTGAGGCCACGTTTGAAATCATGCTGGAAAGTGCATAAAGTTTCGTTTGTGTCAAGAAATTCTATAATATATATATATATATATATATATATATATATATATATATATATATATATATATATATATATATATATATATATATATATATATATTATAGTAATGGTTCGGAAAGCAGGTCGGGCCTCAGCCCCCTTCTCCAACCCCCCCCCCCCACCCCCCGGAACAATTAAAACTTTCCGCCTATGATTGAGGGCACGTTAAAGATCGTCAAAAGTGGTCAAAATGAATCCGGAGTTCCCCAGTACGGCGTGCTTCCCAATGGAATCGTGGTAGTGGCACGTAATATCCCGGAATTCAATTTCTTCTTCTTCCAGCTAACCAGTACGCTCTGGCTCCTTGGTGGCTGTCGCTGCCTGTCGTGCGGCGTTCACCCTCTTTTCTTCTTCCAGCTGGGCAGCGTCCGCATCGACCAGTGCACAGTATGGCATGGTGCCGTGTGGCGTGATGTGGTGTGCCGTTGCGAACATGCACTAGATGTATTTTAAGATTGCGGCTAGTGTCATCTCCAACCTATCTGCCTTGCCATGGTTGCCATTTCATGCTTACATCCACTCTAGATTACGGGACAGCCAACACTTTTATACTTTCATTGTTCCTGCGTCGCTCGCCGGACTCGACTTTTGCGGTCACCTTAGTTTGCGTATCAGAAATCAAACAGCCAAAATTTGAGCTACAAAAAAAATTATATTAGAAAAGCGGCATCATGTACAACCGTCGCCATCGGAAGACAATAATTATGACTGAAAATTTTGTTTTCTATGGCCTTTCATTTGTTAAGAAAGTTACAATTAATTACAGACGCGCACTTCCAGAGAAATGCTTTGCTCGTCCAACTTGCTTCTGCGTGCAACAACAAAAATTAAGGAATATTAATGAGTATGCTTTTTGGAAGGCAGCCAGGAAACAGCGCAGGTTCTTTACGAGATAGCACGAAGGCAGCGCGTTTGGCTCTTCGCTCCTTAGAAACACTGCTGTAGATAACGTAACACGTCACACTGACCACTCTTTTGAAATTGTTGTGGAACTACAGTGCACCAGACTCGCTTCTTCCAGGCCGTGTACATAGTCTGTACAATGCATCGAACTGAAACTGAATTTTAATTGTCTAAAGATTAGTAAATTATTTCCCAACATAAATGATCCCGTGGACACAAAGTCGTGAAAACCGACTACGCTACTCTATTAGTAGTCGCAGTGCTTCCTTGCGTTGTTTTGCTTTGCTGCTGCTTTGCCACCGCTACCGCTGCTGCCGCTGCAGCTCCTACTACTCCTGCGCGTGTGATCCGTAGAGTTGTTGTTGTTGTTGTTGTTGTTGTTTTACTGCTAAGCATTATTGTGATCGATCGCCGTGTCTTTTCGTACGTGCGGCAGGGTATAGTGTGGTTTCATTTCGATCGACACTGAATGTAACGCCAGTCTGCGCAACTGTTCTGCGTAGTGAAACAGTAAATCACGGCTGCAACTTACGTATATAATGTCAGCTTTATAGGAATTTCGATAGCACGTACACAGGGTAAGAGTATGGCGCATGGTATTCAAGATATTCGTCCATTTTCCGAAATTTAGCATATTCGGGCTGCCCCGCCCTGAGTATATATGTGCCCATTTCCGGCCAGTCCTCCAGAATGGTTATGCGACACTCCGACACATGGGGTATAGAAGCTTCTAGTATACATTAGGTAGTGTCGTACTTTTCTGCATAGACCTCGCATCAGCTTTCTCCCCTCTCAACAAGCATGATACGTGACCTCCTTCGTCCTCGTCACATCAGCTGCGTCGACGACGTCTCACACTGTGTGTCTGCCCGAGCTGATGTTTGCACTTTGGCAAATATCTCGTTAGCGGTGTGCTGCATAAACATAAAATAGTGCCCGACATTATAAGATTGGGAACTGCGCGGCACGATTCACCGCGACGTACGTACGTTGTGGCGATGGTGGGCTTTAGCAAAAGGATAGACAGTTGGGCGAGTTGGTACGGTAACATGGTCTTGACTTGTAGCGCGAAGTGAACACGGACACAGAGCACGAACACGTCCTGTCTGCTCCTTTCTGTGTCCGTGTTCACTTCGCGCGACAAGTCAAGACCATGTTGTGCTTTAGCAACAGGCTGACTTAGCACTGGCGATCGAGGGCGGCAACTATTTGATCCACCTCAGAGCGTTTCTTCGCCGAGGCGAAAACTGATCGCCAGAGCTGAAAGTGACCCACGATCTTTGCGGCCCCCGGCCCGGCCTGCACCGAGGGCTCCCACCCAACGTGGGGACCTCCGATCAAAATAATCTCTCTCTCTCTCTCTCTCTCTCTCTCTCTCTCTCTCTCTCTCTCTCTCACCGGAGTGCAGCAGGTCAGTCGACATCGCTGTCGTCACCGCTTTTCTGCTGATCGTCTTACACAAACATGTTGGTTCGTCTGCTTTTAGCTGCAAACAAAACCTGCAAAACGCTTCGATTAACATCGATTTTTTGATAATTTTTTGATAATTCGCGGTGATGTGCACGGAATAATAATAATAATAATAATAATAATAATAATAATAATAATAATAATTGCCACTTTGTAAAGGATAAAGAGATGTTCATAATAATAATAATGGTAATACGTTATGACAATAAATATATTATTATTATTATTATTATTATTATTATTATTATTATTATTATTATTATTATTATTATTATTATTATTATTATTATTATTATTATTATTTCTCTTGAAAACAGATGTACACTTGACAGGAAAGGGAAAGCGAGGAGCAGGCTGGCAACTGCCACCGCGAACCATGTCGCGATTCGACAATCCCTTTTGACTCTGTCGTTTCAAGGGCAGCGCAGTCCTTCACCCTGAGTTCGCTTCCCTAACGATTGGCGATTCCTAAGTTGCCATTGCCTTTTCGCCCCATGCCAGCTTCTAATCAAAGACACCACGGAAGGAAGGGTCGCTTTTCAATCGCAGGTGACCAACCGCAGCTTACCACCTTCAGGACCGTGGCCGTGACCGTGACCGTGGGCCGTGGTGACCGTGAATTACACCAAAGTAGCGCCCCACAGCCTTTCGGCGAACCCCGGAGCCAAGAACTAAACGCCACGGGCCCCTCGACTTTTCTCGCCGAAGAGAGGCCTTTAACATAATTAGCTCCGGACGCACAGGGTGCTAAGCTCCCATGGCCCTCGCCCTTCAGAGCAGAAAATGAACCGACTCTGTGAGCGACTAAACTTTTCATCTCACGTTTTACTCACCGGCGAACATCGCGAAAGGCTCAGTGATTGCAGCCAAGACGGGCGACTGCTGCCTGAGTTCCGCTCCGTGCAGTTTATGACAACTGCCGTCACGCGGAATTTGCTTGTTACAATTACGCCGCTCGTCCTGTCCACTCCTTCGGCACGTCCCGTCTGAAGTCGCGTTTCTTTTCCCCTTTAAACAACTGGATTTGTGGTATCGCATAGACATCGATAAATACAACCCCAAAGGACCACAGTGACCCCCTTATGCTTCACTTATATGTTCCCCTTGCCCAAAACCGCTTCCCTACACGCCAACCCCCCCCCCCCCCCCCACACTTCCCCTCGTAGTCGCTAGTAACATCACGAAAGGCTGTAGGAAGCTTCTTCAAGGAGGATGCGTTCGTGTTGGTGGTGCCCTCCCTCGCACTGTGACTTGAACGCGATGACATCTGGCTCAGGCGTACTTCCTGCTCGTTACAATGAGAATAAGATTGCGCGCGAAAAAGGGAAGCAGCAAGACCCTTTCACCCAATTCACAGCCCCCAAAGGACGCTTAAGATGCACAGGCAAATATTTAAAATGAAGGCAATTTCGAAAGCGACAGGTTCCCACATAACCGTGGGAAACTTACTATTTCTATACTCAACGCCCTGCCGGAGCTGTCCGTCGTGCTTAGGGAAACGCGATTATGACGACGCCACTAATGGACGCCCGGACAAATATAGAAAGGCTTCCCTGCTGGAAATACCACGCAGAGGACACAACCATCATTTAGGGACTTTTTTTTTTCAGAAGAAGAAGGCGGATATGTGGGAGAAATCGCCGTGAGCTCCACTTCAGAAAACTAGAAGCAATTATTAGCAATAGTAATCTACGAAAGAACCAATTCATATGTCCTTGCATAGATTATCGGCACCTGCGATATCCATACATATAGCAGCTGTGTCGTGGTAGCCGTGGCATCTCCGAGAAAGCTGTAGTTTCGTCCAATTAGGATGCCGAACAGTGACAACGATAGCTAGCGCCTAAATTACACGCAGTATTACGCTGTTTGGCGCAGTATCGCCTGCAGAGACCATTCAAAACGGCCCACTGTCAATCTGCTTTGGAGAACTGTATGGATTTCATTCTCCTGTCATATACCACTTGTTGCCTAATGGCTTCGCTTAATCTGTTCAACCCCTAATTACATGGTGCGACTGCAAAACTTTATTCTTCAACTGTCAAGTCGTATTGAGTCGGGTATGTGAAAAACGCGAAAGAAACACCGTGCGCTTTTTGTGGGTTTCCCTTTACCTAGCGATTGCAAATGTAATTATCACTGGGACTGAGTAGCACCTGTATGTGAGTACACTTATTCGCACCCTAATGGATTATAAGAACCGGTCGAACATTGGAGGTGTAAGAGGTGTCATGTCACCGTTGCCATTTACACGAAACTGTAAACTCTCCTCGCTGAATCTGTTTTTGTCATTGCGTCGGCAGCAATAGCTGAAATGTCTAATGGTTCACTCCAATCCAACAGCTTTCACTGTGACATTTTCGCAAGACTCAGGTTCTAGTCTATTATTTTGTCATGTCATGCACCATATAGCGCGCATATCCAACACTGTGCCCTTCAAGTGACTCTGACCTTGAAGCTCGCACTTTTCTAATGTCTTAGTCGCACTCCAACACTGAATGAAGCAAGCAATGTTTTACAGCGATCATTTAGGCATTCACCCAGTCGGCACTAATTTAACTCTTGCAAGAGGCAAAGTCTTCGCGTATGACCTAAGTATTTTCGGCGCCATCTAGGTTCTCTAGTTAGTGTTCGTGCGCATCGACAAACTACTAAAGCAGCCATGTGTGCTGTACTTATCGTAAAAAAAGTTTATATACTATGCCCCCTTTCAAGCAGTGTACAAAACTTTCGCGGCTTGCGGCAAGGCCCATGTTAGTCAAACAAGGCACTACGAGTATATTAAGCAAAGACTGCAGGATCACAGCAACAAAGCAGCCTCAGGAGAAGATGGTGATAGCTAATCATTGTAGTCGATGCTGTTGTGCGCCGGCGATTAAGTTCGGTAACAATTTCTGGACGATGGAATTAAGACGCGAAAGGCTATGAACATTCTCGACGCCTTTCAGATAAAAGAGCACAGCGACACGTGCATTAGCGTGTCGTCACTCTCCTTGTTTCTTTAACTGAAAATAAAAAAGTACGCGTTTCTAAAATCAAGCTTTTTTTCTTCTCATATGAAGCTTCGATAACGATTATAAATTGTTGTAATCAGCATTTTCGCACGTGGTAATCACAACAATTGCTTCAGCACATGCGCTTGGCACAATCTTGTGGGCCGTTTCTTCCTAGAAGCCCACCAGACTAAATCCCTGTAAGGGACACCTAGCGGGCGGCTCCGAGGGTACCCTAACCTTGCGTGTTCCTATTTTATAGGTCCCTAATGCATGGTGGCTGCGACACCACGACGGCATGCACATTGATCACGGGGGGAGCGGTATATAGGGAACACTGATTGATTTCGACCATTTGAGGCAGTCTATCGTGCACTAAAATCACAACGCAATGCCTCCTTCGCGTTCCGCCGATGCCCAAATGCGGTTGCAAATTGCCGCCAGGCGCCAACCAACAAAAAGGGCTCACCTTCAATGTCGCTGTCGATGCACTATGCTCTGCGTCCAATGGGACCAGCATCACCGCGTATACGAAGCATCCGAGTTGTCGTTGCACCCAATCCGGCAATGCCAACTGTCGCTCTCCGTCGTCATATTGTGGCCACGGGCATCATCATTATCACCTTCATCGTCCCCATCGTGGATAATAATAATAATATATGGGGTTTTACGTGCCAAAACCACTTTCTGATTATGAGGCACGCCGTAGTGGGGGACTCCGGAAATTTTGACCACCTGGGGTTCTTTAACGTGCACCTAAATCTAAGTATTCGGGTGTTTTCGCATTTCGCCCCCATCGAAATGCGGCCGCCGTGGCCGGGATTCGATCCCGCGACTTCGTGCTCAGCAGCCTAACACCATAGCCGCTGAGCAACCACGGCGGGTCCATCGTGGATAGGCCGTTTAGTTGCAAAATCAAAGCAAGCAACAACAAAGAAGAAGCATTCCCTAATAAAGGGATTATATGTAAGATCCAGTGAAGTATGCGCATACCGCACAACGCTAACGAAAACATTAGCGATAAGAATCGTTGACTTCCGCGTGTACAAGGCAGCCGATAGCGAGAGCTGCTTTCAAGGGCAAACCAACCGCATACCGAAGGCGGCACTCGCCTAATCCAGGAAGCGGCTAAATGCAAACACCCGAGGTCAAGGATCGGAGAAAGCATGCGAGCCGATCAACCGCGACAAACGGCACCGCACGCGTTCCGCCACTGAGTCAAGCGGCTTATCTCTTTAGCGCGGCCGGCGACGATCGCGTGCAGTGGGCTTTTCGATTCGCTAATGCAGCCTCGCCGAATTTAGGGAGCCTGTATAATATAGTATAGTATAGTATAGTATAGTATAGTATAGTATAGTATAGTATAGTGCTCAAGAGTCGAAGCACAGTTAAAGACACCAGCGCAGAGCCTGCGATGTTTCATCCATCGTCCTTCGCATCTTCAACGCTGCTGCGATGGGTTGCTCAACTATGTAAACTCACCCAGCTCTCGAACCTTCGCCATATATCGTTCACCTTCTTTCGCAATAAGAGCGCGTGCAGCTTGTCGATGCCGAAAAAACCTAATATCGGCCTATCCGTGCTATGAAGATGCTACCCTCAACGCCTTGCCGAATATAAAGCTCTCTTATATGGCACACATATCCAGACTGGAACGTCTAATGAGTTCCCGCAATGCCCTATGGTACGAATATGGCCCACAACATGTTTCGAATGAGGCCTATATAGCACACTGCTCTTGTTTTCACTTACCGTTGGCGGTTTATGAATACATGCGTTTGTGTGCTCCATGTAAAACATTTTTCTTTTTCTAAGCTCAAAGACTCGCTTTCCTATAATTCCTTCCTCACTTTCCCCCCTCTCACTTTAGAGCCTTGTTTTCTTTGTCTCGGTTAATCCTTTTCGATAGCTGGCTGTTGAACAGCGAGACTTGCATCAATTTCTCACTAAATGCACCACAGCGTCCGGGAACTCATACAGGTGTCTGTATTTCGAGTTGTTGGACACACGGTGGCACGCCTCCTCGTCGCTGAAACGTGTGGGGGTGGAAAACCATTTGCCAGCCGAGAATGCGGAACACCAGACTAAGAGCCGGGGTCTAAAGGCGAATAGAATATCGGCTAGAACCCCGTGTGAAAAACCGAATCACTTACGACAGGTCACTTAATTTCTTTAGAACCAAAATATTTCAGGTGGGAAGACGTTCTAATTTACAACAGATTCGCTTGAGCGAGTGTTCCTGGTAAAGCATTTGGATGTTTTGTATACTTTCCGTCATTAGCCGACCTGTTTCCGACGCCCCTGCGACGCCACTGTACACCGACAACGGTCTGCAGTAATTTCTGCGTGATACTGTACCTAATGAGAAGTAGCATACAAATACTCAGACCTCAAAGGCTAAGTCTTAGTGAATTCAATAAAGCCGTTCTCAGTCACGTTTAGTAGGTGTAGACCATTACACGAGACGAACAAAGCGCGTGCGAAGGCCAGGCGTGCTGCGGCCGACAGTGTATACCCTGCAGTCATCGCGTCCCTAACATCATTAAACGGTGTGCCCGCTCTTTCAATACTGGCAACACAAAAGAACCAGCACAGAATCGGCGCACGAAGATTGAGATCTCCTGTTATTCACTCATGCATTGGCTGTCTTTGGCAAGGTCGCCATTATACAGGTATATGTGCTGTATACACTCAGGGCATCACAAGCCGTCATTCCGTGTCGCGTGTCGATTCATACTGTGTGCGAGGCACGATGCATTATAGCTGGAGTTGCAGAATGCCCTCCGCGACCTATACCCTGAAGACACGTCAGGCAATGTTGATGGGCGTTTCCTTCTGTTATTGCTTTTTTTTCTTATTAGATAATCGCGCGCCCCTTAATTTTACAGTGCTATAATTAGGTCGTTCAAAGCCAATACGCAAAGAGTAATACTAAATCTATTCACAGAAGCAGATTGTTAGTTTAGAAAATTCTGCCCAAATTGATTGGTCCGGAGTAGATTCGTTGGGAGCAACGAAAATGAAGGGCAACTTTCTGATTTTCAATTTCTCATCCATGTTGCGGCGCCGATGACATCGTTGCGATGCGCTGTCTCACGACAACTTCGACATTCGGATGCCTGTTCGCTCAGAGCATGTCCACATCTTACACAACATTAAATTTATTTATTTATTTATTTATTCGCTTGTTCTACCTTTTGTTTGTTTAGTAGGGCAATGCATTTTTTTTTTCATTTCATAAGGTATACGCGTGCCCAAAATTCACCCAGCATTATGCTATCGACTGATTCCGTCACGCGTCGACTCACATATTTTGCATTGGTGCGCATATGAAGGCGCCAACTGGTGTTTAGGAGTTTCCGCTTGACCATCAGCGCCTTCGACCTTTTAAAACGCATGCATTAGGACGAGTTTGAATGACCCTTGTACTTACGGCTGATGCGTGATACTGCCAAACCCATTTTTTTTTACGTAACACCCCACATAGAGAAAAAGGAAATAAAGTGGTGTGACGATGATGTGATGCAATGATCCCAACTGGTTTCGTCGCCCTGAAGGAGCCGTCGCACTGAGAGAGAGAGATAGAGAAAGAGAGAATATGCCGAAAGGAACGTATGCGATATGTTAACCGTGTCCGGTTGCCTACCCTATACAAAAGAGAAAGGGGAGTAATGAATAGTAAGATGAGAAAGACGAGAGAAAGACAAGGTTTTCCGAACGCACGTGCGCACAATGGAAAATATCATTTGATTCAAAGGGCTCACAAAGGTCCGTTGACTTTATTAAACGCAATAGCGCCTTCGGATGTCACGTGCGCAGAAGAATTTCGGGGCTCGCTGTGTTTTAGCAGCTTGTTTGTCCAGGAAAAGGACGGTCGTCAAACTGTGCTGTTGTGCAAGAGGACGATGGTGTCCGAGGGAACAATGTAGACGCCATCTATTTGCTGCTTGGACCTACGTTGAATTGAGTCATTTGGTACGAGTGCCAAAACCTGAGTTGTCACGGGTTGGTGGTGCTGGAATTTCACAATGGCGTCGCCACCAGTCCATTAATTGCGTCTTTTTTTTTTTTGCAGTACCAACCTTAAACGCTTACAACGAAACAGGCTCACCTCTAATTTCAGACGTTTGAGCCTACTTACCAACACAGGCCTGACCTATAACGTTTGGCCTGAGCGTATTTATGCTTGTTCTGCAGCTGTAGCTCCCTTTCCGAACGAAACAGTCAGCAGTTATACTGTCGTATTCGTTTTCGCCACATATAGAACAAATTTACTATGTGTTGCACTTCTTTCGTCACCTTCGATGTATACGCTACCCAGCCGCTGAAAACTTGTTTGTGAAGATATAGGACTGTAATCACGTAGGAAACTTGACTGTATGCGCTTGGTAATGAACTAAAATTCTAATTGAGCGTCGACTTCATCTTAGCTATAGTAATCTAATATCAGAAACACTTCCACTGTCTGCATGCCAGCTAAAAAAACTGAGCGCTTGAATGGCAGTTGGCACTGTCGTTTCCAAAGCGTGTAAACGAAAATTTGTTATTGCGGATGATTGGAAAGCATCCGCAATAACAAATTGGATTGGAAGGATATTCACGTGAAGTCTGTGGGGATGCGCGACTCTCACGCGTCCCCTGACATGTTGTTTTCCCGCATATTCCCCGTCTCCTATAAGCCTGCTTCGCCGTATGGCTTGATTCTAGCGGCAGTCGCACTGGTTGAAACGCAGTACGAGAGATGGCGCGAGTGTTGCTCTGCTAATGCCACCTAACGGCGGGGTTACTGAGGCGCAAAAAGGAGAAGGCTCTTCCTCTTTGGCTCGGAATCGGCCAGCGGCGCGGACGTTCTGCGCGTGCGCCGATCCATGCTTCTGCGAGACCGTCTCGCGAAGCCCACCCCGGAATGGACGAACACGACCGTTTCAACGCGCCACCGTTGAAATCGCGTGACCGTACGCGCGAACGACCAGTCGTTGGTGTCCAGCATGGGACGAACATATTCGCTCGTTATCCGGTCGGGGTCAGTCGGACTTTCGCGATTTGTAGCGCGCCCATCAGCGTGTTTTGTGCATAGCAACTCGGCTAGCAGGCATTAGTCTATGAAAGGTGCAATAAATGACTTTGTAATTGTTTGCACTACTGTGTTGTCGTTCCTTTGTCTCAAGAGCACGGGTGAGAACCCCACAAGCCGTATTTAAATGAGGTGCATTAGCGCAAGCTCTTGGGCTAGTTGGTGTACGATGAACTTGGAAAAAGGGGGTACCAGCGAAACACAAAGGACGCGCACACAAGGAAAAGGCGTTAGACACGGACGGACGCTCGTATTTAAAGGTTGCGCGATCGTACGCGTGAATGTTAGTAACGACGTACACAATTGAATGTAGTTGTCACGCCTTTTAATGGACCATTCTCTCATTTGCGTTGTGTTCTTGTGCCCTGTCCCCCTTCTGAACATGATCAGGCATCCAACTAAACTCACGGACAACTTTCTCTGACAATGAAGGAAACGCTGCAGGGGCGAAACGTCTGCGCAAGTGTTACTGCGCCAAGTAGACCGCAAGATTTCGACAACGCTTCCTGCTTCCTGGAACATACACTGCTCACACTTGCAAATGCGACGGTTTCGCATTTGCCCAAACGGGATAGAAAAGAGCAGAATAATAAGTAAAATAGACCCTCATGGGGTGAATGTTGTCTTATTTAGCTGTTGTATATATATGACGTTTATGTTTTCGCTTCCCCAGCTTAAACTAGCGTGGATGAGAATGTGGGACTTCTTCTTTCCTTACTTTCTTTTTTCTTTCTTCTTTTTTTTCTTTTCAGGAGAGCTCTTATATATGCTTGCTTTGTCCATATAGCTTTTCCCTCATTGCCACCGAAAGCTGTCCGCGAGTGTACATAGCCCGATTGTCGGTTTCACAGGACTCCTTTCAAAACTTCGTGATGACGGCTATCGCTTGCGAAGCAGGTCACGTCGCGTACTTAACTAACCACATCTGGCTCTCCTGCCCGGTGACCTCGAGTGTGGCAGAAAGGAAAAGAGCTTCCAAGCAAGACGCTTTGTATTCAAAGCATAGGCAAAGCTACACCGTTGTATTCATGCCACCTGCGTCGTTTGCATATACCGTCCGTGAACACTGTGATCGATCACGTTCTCGCAATCATACATATATTTATTTTATATTGTAGAGGGCTGCAGGGGCAATTTTAATATAAGTTCGGAGCCCTTAACACGTGATCAGCGAATTAAGCGCCTTTTCTCATGTTATACGCATCTGTTATGCATAAAACAGTTACATACAGTAAGCATTGCGACCAATACAAGAGGCTGCGGCTCCTGTACTGAAAGACTGCCCGTCTTGGACAAGATTTTCAGTAGTATAGCTGTTGTAAGGAGTAGCTTGTGCAGTGCTATGCAAGTAATCAGGGCAATCAAAGGCTCCAAGTAATCGCTGCCCAAGTAGTCCAGGTTATGGCCCCATCCAAGCAAATGAAGGCTCGATCCTCATACCAGAGGATTTCTGCTGCACCAGAGAGAAAGAAGTTTAATGACACGAAATGCCGAGAGGTCGGCATGAGGTATATTCCTCTAGCCAGCTACTCGGCATTGGGGGAAGGGGAAGTGGGAAAGAAAGAGGGAAGAAAGAGGTGCATGCGTGTCAATGCGTGTCAAAGCGTGTCAATGCGTGTCAATGCGTGTCAAAGAGGGCATGCGTGTCAGCAGCAATACGTGTCACTCATCACCATCATCATTAGTAGCAGCAGCTTATTTTAATGTCCACTGCAAGACGAAGCGATCTCCAATTACCCCTGCCTTGCGCCAGTTGACTCCAAATTGCGCCTGCAAATTTCCTAATTTCATCACCCCACCAAATATTCTACCGTCCTCGACTGCGCTTTCCTTCCCTTGGCACCCATACTTTAACTCTAACGGCCCACCGGTTAATTATCCGCCCTACGCAATACAAGGCCTGCCCACATCTATATTGTTTTTGTTTTTCTCGCTTAGTGTCAACTAGAATATAGCCTACCACCGTTTTCTATCTGATCCACACTGCTCCCTTCCTGTTTCTTAACGTTACGCCTAACCTTTATTTTCCTTTTTTTTTCGTTCCATCGCACTTTCCGTGGTCCTTAATTTGTTGCCGAGCTTCTCTGTTAACCTCCGAGTTCTATGTTAACCTCCATGATCAGAGTCTCCTGATCATGAGACCTTGCCGGTAGAAGATAAAAAAACTGCCTCGGTGAGGTTCTCCTCTTCCGGCCGGAGTCTATAGGTTGTGGGGATATAGATCAAACTTCGTCATAACGAAACGGTATATTATGACATAATGGATATCACGTAGTAAGTGAAATTCCCCTTGAATTCCTCATAAAGTTTCATATCGCAGTACACGCAATAATGACCCGCCGCAGCTGCGGGATCAAATTCCCGCCCCGGCGGCGGCATTTCGATGAGAGCGAAATGCAGAAAAAAGAAAAGCACACACAAACACACACACCCATGCACTTAGATTTATGTGCACTCTAAAGAAACCAAAGTGGCCAAAATGAATCCGGAGACCCCTGCTACGGCGTGCCTCATAATCAGATCGTGTGTTTTGGCAGGTAAAACCCCGTAATTATTGTTTTACACGCAATAATAGATATAACAAAATAATAGGCATAACGAAGTAATTCTGGCTCCCCCTTCAATTTAGCTATAACTAGGTTTTTACTAACACGAGCATCCGCATTGAAACGGGTCGGTGCTGGATGCCAGCCAGCTCGTCTCTTTCACCTTTCTTCTGCACCTCTTATGTGCCTTTGAAACCCGCGGTATACGTGTTAACGAATCGTTGATCCTAGAAAAAATTTATTGTCCTGACCTCTTGCTAGGCACATGGCCACAGAGTTGGCAGACGACAGAGACAATGCGTGCTCTTTCCCGTTTCCTAGGTGACACGTGTCACCTAGGAAACGTCACCTAGGACCTGTCACCTGTCACCTAGAAAAAGGTGAGTCCAGGCCCGTACGGGCCTGGACTCACGCCTCTGATACCAGTTGTGTAATGTGTCCTTCACCTCGTTCCTCCCATTATCATCCCCCATTGTGACCCTTTGTCTTCCCCTCTTCCCCTTCCCTTACGTAGAGTAGCAGGCCAGATGCTCCATTATCCGGCCGACCTCTCTACATTTTCCAGTCATCAATATACTTTTTCTTTTTCTATTGTCCTGAAATCTGTTCTTTCTGGTACGCGCTTTTGCGCCACCAAATGCTCCAGTCGTATTTCACTAGCGCTCGGCAGATCAAGCTGCCCTTTACTGCAGGTGTGGTGACATATAGCCAACAGGTGACAAGCAGGTTCGTACGCTTCCTATAGCTGTCCGTGTACTGCGAGCCTTCCCGGAAACAAGCGCCGCGCAACTCGCGGATCGCGTCCGCGTGCGCGTTGGGAAAATTACCGAGCTCCTCGTTTGTCGAGCGCGCACGGGCCTTCTCATATATGGGTCGCGGAAAAAAAAGCATTGTTCGTGGAAACAGAACCGCGTGCCCGTATTTGAAAGGTGAAGGCGCGGCAGATCATCGACGAGGAAGAGGTGCCTCGATCGTGCGGGGGCCGTCGATCCGCGGTTACGTTTCTCGCAAAGCGTCAGTCGGCGATTGTCTGCAGCGTATTGAAGGAACATTATAAGCGTGCGTCAATATATACGTGTGTGCGTAAAGGCTCGCCTCTAGAGGTGGGCTCGCTTCCTTGCTTAACGGGACAGACCACCGCTCAGGGCATGAATCGAGACAAGCCCGCTGGTGGAAAGATTGTCTGTCGTGTGTGTGTGTGCGTGTGTGTGTGTGTGTGTGTATGTGTGTGTGTGTGTTTGTACACACATGTGCATATATATATATATATATATATATATATATATATATATATATATATATATATATATATATATATATGTGAAGAAACGAAGGCGCACGCTTACGAGAATTGAATTTTTAATGTTTTAGCTTTTCGGCCGTGGCACGGCCTTCGTCAGATTCAACAGAGATACAAGCGCGCACCCGCTTTTATGGGCATTCGCACGTGGGCACAATCAGCAGTACATGCTCGTGTACACTTGGAAATAATAAAAGAAAGAAGTGCAGCGGTAAGTATAACTTCAGCACGATAAATGATACGTACGAAATATCGTTATGGTACCACGATGATTGTACATGAAGTTACAGAATGGTATTAATTGCGACATGGCAAAACTAGGAACAAATTGATATGGCATGCTTTGTCGATTCCGTACAAGAACATACACATCAAGACATGGCAGAAAGGCACGCCATTTTTCCTACGCTCTCGTCGACAGTGTTAAATTTATTAAATAGAAAGTATTCCCGTACTTCTCGATCATGGTGCGATTTGAAACCTGATTGTATTACTGTTACTTTGATGTTGTCAAACGTATGACCTGGCAGTCGAACATGTTTAGATAAAGGAAGATGCGGCAAGCTGTTAACGTGTGCTTTGTGGTTGTTGAATCTAATACGAAAAGATGCTTCGGTCTGACCGATATACTGCATATGATACGTTGAACATTCAAGAAGATAGATGATGTTAGTACTGTCGCAAGTTGATTTTAACAGAAAATTTGATGCTGTGCTTCTAGGAGTTTTTGATGTGGATATGTGTACAAACGTTACAACGGGGCTTATTGCAGAGATGACAACGAGCAGGAGAAATCGCTTTAATAATAATAATAATAATAATAACAATAATAATAATAATAATAATAATGAAAGATCATCATACGCTAGAACTGTGGTTTCGCTGACTATACATCGCATTAAAGAACGAAAATATTAGAGTACAAAGGGGTGTGTCGGCATTTCAATGGCGACACACCCCTTTATTACCTTAAATGCCCCTATGGGGCTTTTAAGGTAATAAAATGAAATGAAATGAAGCATTATTGCGATCTATCTGCGATGTTCTTCGTGCGGCGGGACGGGTGGTATGATTTGACTGACCTATACACAGTAGTGCCATGCAGCGCTCCGTCCTGCGCAATAAAGCAAATGATCGCGGCCTAAAACTTTTACTTATAGCGTTGCCTCATAGCAATTTTTAAAGCACATATGCCTCTTATTGCAGCGGGTAAATAAATCGAACACAATGGAAAGTGAGGTACAATACGTTATAGGTATATGTGCGCGGTTTATTTCACAGCAAGGACAAAGACGACACATGCCATGCACATACTCTCGGGAACTGGCACTCCGTCTCCCTTTCTTTATGCGCGTGCTCTACGAAAGGTGTCAAAATTGTGGTATGTAAAATTGGTCTTCAAACGCTGCCTTAGGAAAGGTGACGTCTATATAGTGACATATAAAATTGCTCTAGTGGCAGCTAAGCGAATGCCGACAGCGGAGCAAATTGAATTGCTTAAGCATCGTCATGCTGATATCAAACGTTCCCAGTGCGGTGGCGTCATACTATATGACAATGCCAAGCATGCCGATGGTTCTCACCGGTGACTTAACCGGTGACTTCGCCGGAACAAGTAGTTTCCTGCATTTATGACAGAAGCAGTGGAATTCAGCCGGATACAATCGGACGTAACACCAACAGCACACATACAGAGCGTGTCATTGATCATGTGGTCGCAAGGGGACTACACAACTTGAAGGTCCTCGGCTACATCTAACTCCACCCTTGTCAACGACCAGCATGCATGTCACCGTCGACCAGAATATCTCAACACATGCCCAAATCGGAGCACAAACATGTAAACACGTTAATAAAAGACTTCTCAATACAGCAAGTGCGTAGTATTTCAAGTGCTGTCATTTAAAGAAACGTGTGTCGGCTACATCAACCCTTGCCTTTCCCCCGTATCTCACGCAGATCCCACGTTACTTGGTATTAAGCATGCAACAAACATTTATTCACATCCGTTGCGCGGGCAAATGTTTCGCATTAACATATATAGACCGCCACATTGCGTGGGACCTGCATGCGAACTCTTTTTGTGTTCGTTCGCTCTGCGGCCGGCCGGTGTCGTCGGCCGCTGCTAACGCTTTTGACCGAGCCGGGCTGAGTGCAGTGGGAGGACAAAGAACGCAATCTAGCTCCTTCATCTGGAGCCGATAATGATCCCTTTGGATTAAGAAAAAAGAAAGCGTAGGTCGGTGCGGTTCTGCAAGAGGCGCGCTCGTTTCCATTGCTAAATTCTCTTCCGCTTAGCGCACTGACCAGCGAAGGGTTGCGACGACCAGGGCGCTTCGACGCTGCCTTTCTCCGTGGAAGTTCACCGACTCGTGATTACCATCGCCGTGTGGTCGAGGCTGGTTTCTACCTGGATACCTGCGCGTTGGTCTATTGTCGCCGCCGTGCGATTTGCGGCGCTGAATCAAACGTTCCCTGCTGTTCGAGACAGGGCGGGGACACTTACTCTGGAAGCGCAGCTCAAACCACACCCCGAGGAAGAATAATGGTACTTGCGCATCACCCAAAGCAAGCAAAAGCGTGTCTGTCCTCTATTATTCTTACAGCCTGGGTTGCCGCACGGCATGATGAAGACATTAGATAAAAGCGTATGCAAATATAAACTCCATGAACAATCTAGTTCTTCCAGGCCACTGTGGGAACAAGCATATAACGTTTTCCAGCGGTTGTAGCCGCGCTAACAGCTTCACTGCAAAGCAGCCACTCTTACTGTGTAAGAGGAGGCCTGATCAGTCAGAAAAGACACAAAAAGAAAAGACGGATGGCGACGCCATTTGTGTTCGCGCACCAGCTAGCCTTGACGTCGTCTGACGTCACAGCGACGTCAGACGATTTTGACGGCGTCTGCTTGAGCCCAGCATACATGATACGTTGGACGTTACAACGTTAAACTGCCTATCATTTATCCTCTCTCTCTCACAAGATCAAAGAAACACTAAAGGAAGTCATTAAGTCAAGCTAGATGAAAAGATTGGGCTTCTCCGATAACGAATTCGTCCCTCGTATAGCAAGAAAAATGACAAAAATGGAAAATTGGAGCGGTGCCAGCGATTTCGAACTATGCTACCTCTTATGTGACGCCAGCACTGACACAGAGAGGCCGATAGGGAGGTCATAAAGGGATTACGTCAACTTGTCCGTTTTGGCATGGGCAATTCCAAATGAGTGGCAGCAGCGGGACCTCCGGAAAACAATCATGATAGACTTCTATGACCACACACACACACACACACACACACACACACACACACACACACACATGAAGTGAAGGAAGACGTTGAGTTGGACTAGAGAAAGACGAAGTCTGGCGGTTGCCTGAACGCCATATCCATCATTTGTAAATATAAGTTATTTTACACTCGTGGGCCTGCTTTCTTCCCGCAACAATATATATATATGTGTCCATATATATATATATATATATATATATATATATATATATATATATATATATATATATATATATATATATATCTGGACACGCAGAGGAGAAGGTGGGTCTAAAAATTCTTCTGCAGAAAACTAAAGTAATGTTTCACAGTCTCGGGAAGAGAACAGCAGTTTACGATAGGTAGCGAAGCACTGGAAGTGGTAAGGGAATACATCCACTTAGGGCAGGTAGTGACCGCGAATCCGGATCATGAGACTGAAATAACCAGAACAATAAGAATGGGCTGGGTTGCGTTTGGCCGGCATTCTCAGATCATGAACAGCAGGTTGCCATTATCCCTCAAGAGAAAAGCGTATAACAGCTGTGTCTTACCAGTACTCACGTACGGGGCAGAAACCTGGAGGCTTACGAAAAAGGTTCTACTTAAATTAAGGACGACGCAACGAGCTGTGGAAAGAAGAATGATGGGTTTATCATTTTTTCTACTGGTTATGCTACACGTAATCGACACTCACAGACAATAACACCGTTAACTACTAAAAAGAATTGCTCCAAATTTTCCTTTTTTCCTAGTACTATTGTTGAATGGAGTAATATTACTGATGACGCTGTAACCCAATGCTCACTGCCATTATTTGTGTTGCACCTATGTTTGTGTAGCGAGTGATTTACTGTGTGTGGTTCAGTAACTGCTTGCCTTGCACATAGCGAGTGACCTACGTTATGTACCCCTGTATTTTGCACTTAGATTTTTCAATTTCACTTTGTATGCACCCTGCTCAGGTCTTGGAAACAGGACCGCAGTATCAATGAATAAATAAATAAAAAGGGGGTATAAGAAGAGAGCAGATTGGGTGAGGGAACAAACGCGAGTTAACGACATCTTAGTTGAAATCAACAAAAAGAAATGGGCATGGGCAGGGCATGGCATCAGGAGGGAAGATAACCGATGGTCATCAAGGGTTACGGACTGGATTCCAAGAGAAGGGAAGCGTAGCAGGGGGTAGCAGAAAGTTAGGCGGACGGATGAGATTAAGAAGCTTGCAGTGACAACATGGCCACAATTAGCATATGACCGGGGTATTTGGAGAAGTACGGGAGAGGCCTTTGCTCTGCAGTGGGCGTAGCCAGGCTGATGATATATATATATATATATAAGGCCAGCAAACAAGCACACCAAGGACAATGTAGGGGAAATTACTTGTACCTAATAATTGAATTAGAGAAATGAGAAATTAATGGCAATGAAAGAGGGTGAAAAAACAACTTGTTGCAGGTGGGGTACGATCCCCTGTCTTCTCATTACGCATGCGGTGCTCTACAAATTGAGCTACCGCGGCGCCGTCTTCCCATCCACCTTCCTATGTATTTGTGTTTTACTACTATAACTAGCCCCCTGGGAGTGTAAGACAGCACCCCCACACACAAACCTTGGCGGCGGATGTGGAACATCCTTTCTGCCGCAGGCGTCACGAGTACGTGATCTTTTTGTGTGAAGGAATTGGTCAATAAACCCACACATGCTACCTGAAGGCATCAATGTTGCCGAATTCGAGACCCTCGTTATGCAATTAACGGGAAGAAAAGGGGTTATGCTGGGGCAAGTTTTTTTTTTTTTTGCTCATCCACTTTCATTGGCATTAATTTATCATTCATTTAATTCAATTATTAAGTACAAGTAATTTCCCTTATGTTTTCCTTGGTGTCTTTGCCTGTTGGCTTCATACGATAGGATTAATAACATTCGAGCCCCTCGGTTAACCCCCTCCTTCTTTAATGGGCCAGACGTATTTAGAAAGATGAGAAGCGCAACTTCGCGGTTACCTTTGGTTTATTTCCCCAACAGTTTCGCTCGGTGGACCGACCTTCTTCAAGGGCTGCAGTAAATTGTTGCGAACGAATTCCTTTTCTTACGTCTCTCACTCCCTGACCCAATGAAACTCGTCTTGAGGAACGGGTCAAAGACCTCAACACTGTCAATGATGAGGGAAGTGATTCCGAGAATGCGCTGTGAATAACCCTGATATCAACAGGCAATCCCTTTAGCCCTCGGGGCTCTCCCTCATTTTCTTTTTCTTTGTATTTTTTTTCTCTCTCTACCTACATATGTGAAGAGGCTATGTTGCGAGAATTTACTGTAGCCCTTGAAAAAAGTCGGTCCACCAACGGAAACTGTTGGGCAAATAAACCAAAGACAATCGCGAAGTTGAGCTACTCATTTTTCTATATAGGTATATATATGTCCTCAGGAGGCCCGGAGTGCATTTTGTGCCGCAGAGTTCTTTCGTATTGAAAAATTTGGCTACTTTGGCTTCCAAAAAACCATAAAGCGACATTTTATTGTGTTTAGAATATTTGGTAGCGAGCACGGCAATGTCCAATATATTGAACATTGCCGACATTGCAATGAGACTCTCTCACTCGGCGCCCAGATGTTAACTCCTTCAATCATCCGACAGACTAAATAATGCATGAAAAGACATCGCTGTCACACAATTAAGTGCACATAAATTTATTTATTTATGAGATAAGCGCTGTCAAGGGAGCTCGCGCTATGGCGGTACTTCTATTCCAACATTTTGAAAGTTCCTGAAAACAGGCGCGCATGGGTCGCATATACCCTCCAGATGGTGTGACAGGTCCAGAAAAAAAAGAAATAAAAAGAAAAGGGCGTTTTGTTGGGTCAAGCGGTGCTTCTCGGGCCGCTGCGCCCAGCTTCCTAGTGTACATTGGACAAATGTTCGATTGCTCGGCCTCAAGAAGATATAGCAGTAAATGCCACGCAATCTAGCAAGAGGAGCTAGTCCGACGGGCCGACGGGCCGACCAATGGCGACGGGCCGACCATTCGCACGTTTCCCATATAGGTAGCACGCGCAACGCATCAAATAATAAAAAAAGAAACATCAAAAAACGCTTCCGAGCTTCTTAAAAGTACAACTGCCGAGAATGGCGACGGTGCTTGTTGAAGTACCGGTGAAGTCGTCACAATGAGTATACTCTTATATGGTTTTTTTTCCTGCTCCTCTTAATGTTTCTCATTTGCGCTTTTGTTCACGGTGGAAGTGACCTCCAAGTAATAGATCAGCAACTAATTATATAGCAAGTTCCAGTGTGGTCAGCTGACGCAAAAGTAGAAATATAAACTGTAGCTGCCTTTCACAGAATTTCTGCCTTTCTACTTTTGTCTCTTGAAAGATTGAAGCAACATGTGCACTTCGCCTGTTGCCCGACGTGTTAATTTTCTTCAGAAACTTCGAGTCAGATAAGGACGCGAACAGAATAACCGCCTTCTCGTACGCAGCGCGTTGGATTGCGGTCTTGCATTTGGCTGTATGCATCAGCTTCTGTTGGTGCTATATGAGCGAGACACCCGGGTTTCCAATTAGATCTTTCTCGAGCACACGCAATTACGGAAATTATCAGCGGGGCACACGCTTTCTACGACCTATTACGCATGTACGTCGTCATCGCGTTTAAACGAACGTCTCGTGTGTCTGGCAGTCTGCCACAGCTCCTCAGAAACTACAGAAAGAACAAACGGAGGAAAGACAACATGAAAGAAAGAAAGAAAGAAAGAAAGAAAGAAAGAAAGAAAGAAAGAAAGAAAGAAAGAAAGAAAGAAAGAAAGAAAGAAAGAAAGAAAGAAAGAAAGAAGACAGCGGCAACGGAGTAGGCTGGGCTTTAAGTAGGCTGGTCATACCTCGGCCTCTCTCGACCATTCTCTATACCACAAGAGTTTACAGCCAAAACTATCGCGACAGTTGCATCTGGCAAGTAAAACGGCATTTCTTTTTCATGCTGTATACGAGATTCACAGATGCAGATTATTCAAAACCAATTTAATAGCAAGGAAAAGATGAACAAAGCCAACTTCTAATGGAGGGCTCGTTTGACTTTCCCCGTTCGACCCGCCTGCCTAAAAGATGTCATCGCAACGCCGGCAGACTGCCGTCGCTGCCTGCGCCGTGCTACCGCGGTCCACCAATGGCACATCCGACGCGCTCCCTGGACCAGATGCAGAGCTTCCCGCGTGCGCCGAGGTGCCGCTCTTGCATTCAGCCGCCGCACACGAAGCGCGAGCAAAGGCTGTGGCATGGCGCCACCGAATCGTCGATGGAGGACCTCAGCAACTTGCCGTACTCCAGGCAAGCGCGCGTCCAGCACACGTCGCGCGGCGGACTTGCTGACACCACGACGGCGACGACTGCCGTATAGGAACAGCGGCCAGGCACGCTCCGACGACCAACACGAGGAACAGCGGCCGGTGCTTCTTCGGTGCGGCCGGAACCGGTTGGAAGTGGCTCTCGGGAGGCGCTCTGACGGCTCCCGGTGCCGTTCCGGCACAGTCTGAGAGCGTCGTGGTCCGGATCACGCCTCGCGACGTGACGTTGCAAGGCGGTTGGCTGCCGTCGAAGCGGCGAACTTCGAAACTTCGCCTTCGAGAGACGGCCGAGCCGGTGACGTGCTTTTCGTCGTTGCCGGGCGATGCAGTCGTAGTCAGCGGCTTCGAAACCTCGCTCGTTATCTCGGCTGTTCGACTGCCCGAGCATCGCGAATCGGCCTGTGTCGGTGCCTCGCGACGAGCCCGGACACTGTCGTCCTGGTCCGAGGTTGCGGTCGCCTCATAAACAGTCGCATGTTCCTCGCCACCATTCGTTGTTAGATCACGAGACCGTCGAGAGGACGAGCCTTTCGCACCCGGCCAGGGCGTCGGTTGTCGGGCCGTGTCAGTGGCTTCAGTACCGTGGTCGGTGACGTCTAGGACCGGCGCCTCCGTCGGAGTGGTGTTGGCACCGCGCTGGTCCTCGGAGCTCAGGCTCTCCTTGCTGCTGGAGGAGAAGGTCCTGCGTCTATTTGTTTTCGTCTGGCCAATAGGCCGGTAGGAACGCAATGAATTCCGCAATCGGGAATTCATCAGGCACAGCGGGCGTCGCCAAGGAGGTCGTCCCAATCCGAGAGCTACAGACAATCGAAGTTCTCTGACTCGGCAGGTGACAGATAGAACGAGCGTACACAAGAACGGGTTCTTCTTCTCCCTCTATTTAGTGATGATGATGATTCATGGCCGCAAATCTGCAGTGGCACGTACTCTCTTAATTATTGACCAAGAATCGAAATCGGTAAGCTAATGCACAAGGGGCACACGCTTTAATGAAACTAACTTTTGTTTTTAAATATTACAATGAAACGCATAGACCCGCAATAATAACGTAAAAATTAAGATTTGTTTATGTCAATAGCGTAAACTACTGCTGTAGCGACTTCGGGCAATGCGGGGTAAGCTGTGAATAAAGAATAAGACGTGTTAGTATAGTAAGACCAAGGGCAAATGCGAGCTGAAAAGATATTGACCCTCGCCCGTGTCATGCTTTCTTCTTTGTGATTGTCTCTGTTGTTCTAACGATTTTCAATGAAATCCCGCACGTGAATCAAAATTTAAAAAATGAAAAATAACGGAAGGTAACGTTTAAAAAACCATTCGGCAGAATGAGGTTCTCCAACAGCATGAATAGGTTCCTGTGCTTATGGCCTATCATGGATGGTTCGAAAGAAAGGACAGCAGGAAAGTTCAATGCGGGGCCAAGCTGACGCTGTGCAATTTGTAACCTTATAACTTATAACCTTATAATTATAACCCTTCTCCGAACAACAGCAAGACGAGTACCAGGGATAGTACAAGGTGTCTTGATGTCAGCTTACAACAGCTTCATGCACTAGACACGATCGAGCGCTGATGCGTTAGCATCGAATCCATAATGTGAATAAGCTGAAAGGCAATTAAACGTCTAGTTGACGTCAACGAAAGACAATATCTTTCTGAGCGAGTATGGGGGGTGACAAAGGGGTGTACAAACAATATAATTCACTCTGAGGTGCTCGCAGAGCCTCAAACGACAGCGCCTGCGTGCCTACCTTCGGCATGAGCCCACAATATCAGACTGCATTATTTCCGAGATCGGCCCACGGAAGCGGCTAAAAACACAAATATCTATGCTGAAAAATGAGGTTAACTCGCCAAGAAAGGCATTGTCTTTAAAAACAACGCAAAGCTACGGACAGGAACTATAGAGGACAACGAACACAAGCGCTGACACAGGAACTGAAAGGTCATTGTAGAAAACAAGCAAAAGTACTAATAAAAGAATGTTACAGAACCCATATCACGGTGTATGTGGACCGATATTAATGCAATTCACATTGAAGCAACGTAGTGACACACTGTATTGTCACCGCTGAAACGCGTCATGTCTGAGGCGCGTACCTACAGCAGCCGGCCTCCTGATCACGCGTTTCCCTCTGGACAGGGGACAGGACAGAGGCGTGGCATATACCCATTCTAGGAGAGTTTCCAAGAATGGGCAAATAAATACCCAGTACTCCATTCTGACACAGTCTCCGTGGTCCAATCAGTGGCGGGAAGGAGGTCAGATACAAACAAACATACCGCAAGGTCGTACGCAACCTCCCACAACATTCAAAGGTTGTGGAATCGTTCCCCACCGGGTGTAAGTTGTTTCTTCATCCACTTTCATTTCCATTAATTTATCGTTTCTTTATTTCATTTAGTAAGCGCAAGTAATTTCCCCTATGTTGTTCTTCGTGGCAGTGTTTGTTCGGGCCCCTCTGTTAACCCCCTTTCTGTTCGTAACTTTTGTGCGGCATCGCCAATTTACACGAATAAATATGCCACAACCTTAACATGCACAGCAAAATAATATCTGGAATATAACTGCTGTAGTTACACGTCTTATCTTGCCTCGGTGAGTTCTGTTCGCTAGGTGCATTTGCATCGCAATTTGCCCTCGTTTTCTTCTTTATATACTTTATGCCTTGAATGTGACCAGTCTCGAACAAGCAGTGACCTTTCTCACGAGCAGACACAAGAAAATTCATTTTCCGATGCGTGAGGTCTTATAGAGCGCAGTGCGAAATCACTGGGAGCGCCGTGTGCGCCTTTGCACCGTCGTCTGCTTTCCATGCCAGTGCTCTTACTGCTGCCGTTCGCGACGCTGTTGACCAGCACGCGGCTACCGCCTTACGACGGCCGCCGGTGCCTATAGCGCAGACGACGTTATCGGCCCCCGGTGCGCCTTGACACCTACTCTGCACACATCGCAGATCGTATTAAAGACAAGGCTCGCGCGGTCGCGCCATACGCAACATCAGCCGGAGTAGAACGCCCCGTTATAAACATTTGCTTACTATCTAAATGAACAGGCGAACATGAACACTTCACACTTGATAACCGCGGACACTCGCTGTCAAAGCGCTGGCCTGAGGATTCGCGGCAGCAGCAGTGAGCGAAGTGACCTTCGTGCTGTCTATCGCTTCGACGCCAGCTGAGCCGTGAGAAAACAGCACACGCAAATCTACGAGTCGTGGGCCCACCTATAGACTGTGCCCCCAAAGCAGATCGCTTTCAAGATAAAGCCCGCGCGACCGAGGTACAACCCCCCCCCCTCCTCCCCCGCTGCCAAGCGCGACGGCGCGCTTCCTCCTCTTACGCACGCGAGATTGAGCCGCCATCGTCTGCTCACTGTTGCACGCTTTCACTTGCACGCACGGCGCGCGAGGACGTTATCACGAGATGAACGCGGTACGTATGCATCGCAAAGAAAACCTGTAGCAACTGTCAGAGGAGGTTAGCATTACTGTACATGCTCCCCATCGGGAGCAGAGTTGCGCGTCTGATGGAACGCGCCGCTCGCGCCCTATCCGCCAAATCTGATCACATGTGTAAAATGCACCCTTCAGAGGGAAAGCCGACTTCACGGCTGCGCCTGCCCTGCCGCCCGCCGCGCCACCGTCGTCGCGAGCCTCTGCCAGGGTCTCTGCGGCCTCTGCCACGCCACTGTTGGATATGTCGTGTTGGTGTCTTGCTTAGTGCAATTTGGATGGACATTAGAACGACAGAAAGCTGAGCTAGTTGGTAAGGATTCATTATGCAAAAAAGGTAAGGCGTGCAGACAGGACACAAGAGAAGTGGACAACACGAACGCCGACTATCAACTGAAGGGAGCACTCAAGCGAAAAAAAGAAAGAAGACACAAAACTGATCCGCGCAAGCTCTGGAATGGTATCGCCACGTGTAAGTCGGGTACATGTGCCGGTCTACGTGAGAGATAGCTGTTAAAGCACGTAATCTCTTCCTTATGCAAAGTAATCGAAGGCTGACTCAGGCACGCACTTCCACCATTATAGATATGCATATGCATCTACCATAAGACACCTATCTTCATTCTCGTGCCTGTACAATATCGCGCATTCATCCAACTCTGGCGTGCAGTTACAATCTTGGCAATGTAGGGAAAGATTAGAAGGCGATCCACCGATTAACAACCTTTTATGTTCCATTAGCTTTGGATTGATACACCGCCCCATTTGCCGTACGTAGAAGTGGCCACAGCTATAGGGAACTTTATAAACCACACCCATACGATAGTCAGTAAAACTGTTATTCTTATTGTGCTTCACAGGATAAATGTGTTTTTTACCTTTTATTTGCTCCTTTTTCCTCTGCACTGCAGCGCATATCTTACCTAGCTTATTGGGAGCAGTGAAAGCAACATTAACATATCTACTTGCAACTTTTTTAAGCCTGTGCGTCACTGAATGAATGTACGGAATAGCCACTACTCTTTTTTTTTTTTTTGCTATCACTGCTTTCTGTAATCACGTCCGTCTCCCTCGAAACCGACTTCTTTAGGCGCTCAGCCACAGTGGCCACTGCTACACTGGGATAACCTGCTTCTAATAGGCGCCGGACCTGTACATTAAAAACTGGCGCTCATTTTGTGCATGCAGGATCTGGTGAGAGACGACTTAAGGCACGACATGGCAATTCCATATTTTTATACGGAGTGCAACATAACGGAATGCAACATAGTTCCGCAAATAACCACATCCCAATGCATGCTTAACGTATTCTTGAATATTAAGCAGGGTTGGTTCTTCATAAAGTTTTCGTTATCCATTAACAGCAAACATTTCAGCAGCACAATTTCGGGCACATGCGTGTCAGACTTCGTGTTCAAAGTGTTTAAGGAGTACGAGATTTAAGAGTATGACATTGTTGCGTTGTGGTTGCCCATATTGCTAATTAAATGTGCAGACGAAATCTGCATATAAATCGGAGCCAGCACGGAGGCCCAGGCGCCTTCCTCGTTCACTTGATTCGCGGCTCAACTTACCCAGGCTTTCCTCACACAATTTGCACCTGACAAATATATGCATGCATGCATCTATCTATCAGCGTTCAGAAACAGTTGAGAAAATGTGGGAAAAAGCAATAGCTGTCGGAATCTCGCTGCAACTATCGATTCACATCCAGATCATTCCGACAAGTCCAATCCTTATCACTGATCCTTAACCTTTCATGAGTCGCCCTTGCGTTCCAATCCACAGGGTATTTCTCCAAAATGTACCAAGGTGCTTTACTCGAGACGTCCGCGTGCTGCGTTATAAACGCTAATTTTCCACGCGCGGCGTACTAGCATTCCTTATGCGATGCCGGCACACGCTCACGATAATCTGCAATAACTAACGCATTCACGCTGCATCGGCACACGCCGCAATAATGTTCGAACCTCGCGCACAGACGTGAACATACCTACATGAGACACTCCAGTTTTCCCAACGGCGTCCACTTCTTCGCACACGTATAAGATATTGGGCTTCAGGGTCTTGGAACCAGAATCTTTGAACCGAGAGCAGAAGGCAGTCCACGAAGTGTCGCACAAGTCGTGACTAGCTAACATAGCAATATCAAGATAATAGCAAAGAACGGGAACAGCGGACAGACAGTTCAAGAAGTAGATCAGTAATCGGCACGGTGTATGGAGGTCAACAAAGCAGGACGCGCAGGCGAAAGTTCAGCCACGAGCTGAGCAGGCCAGAATGACACGTGCTAATAGGAGCACAAGCACCACTTGTTAACTGCGCAGCAAGCGATGTGCGTCACGGCTTGATTGGATCTCATAACGGGCTGCAACTTAGGCTGGAAACACACAATGCCGTCCCCATGTTTAACGTGGGCGCTGCAATTGTGGTCGCTGCAGTAAAACAGGGGGGGGGGGGGGGGGGGGTATAGAACAGCAGACTTGGCCGCGACGTGTCCGACCTACACAACAGAAAACCCAGCAAAAACGTAGATGGAGAAAAACCATAACCATGATAAATTATTACTTCAGAATCATTGCGAATATTCTCTTCGCGGTAACGTTACAGCACAGTACGAACACTAAAGAAAGCACTTTAATGTCTATAAAACTCGCTAAAATAGGAACAAATATTAAATGAAATCGGCAAACGGTAAGGAAAGTGCAAAGTAAGAGACAAAAGGAAACAAATACGGCGATATAGCTAAGGCACATCACATCGCTGCCCAGGGTTCATAGGCGACGCAGGAGCACAGCCAAAGGCGTGAGCGAAGCTCCGGACGTGCCTCAGCGACTGGTCGCAGATGCCGGCCCAGTTTCCGGCAGAATCGCGCCCTTCGCAGTGCGCGAAGCAAAGTGACACGAAGAAGAGCTGCGTTGCCGAGAAGCTCTCGAGTTGAGAGATGGACACTCGGTTTGCCGCGCCGCTGTCACTCTCCATCGCGTCGAGCAGGGCGCCCGCCGTTGCGGCAACGGCAACTACGGCGTCCGAGTCCGTGGATTTCGACTTGTCGGTCACGCAATCCTTCAGCTGCTTCACTGTGGCCTTCGCTGATTGGTCGGAGCTGTACGCCGTCAGGAAGAGCATGCCCAGGGCCCACGCCACGTGTGCTCCCAGGCCACCGTAGTTGATGGGCGCCGTCAGTCCCAAGTCGAAGAACGGGAAGGAGAGCGCGGCGGGCAGCAACTGGAAGTCCCTGCGGTCACCCACGGCGTGCAAAGCGAACAGCTCCAGCGAATTTATAACGGCAACAAGAATCCAGTCGTCAGGACTGCTAGGGATGAGCGTCGACGTGCGCCAGTTCTCCAGGAATGATTTGGTCATGTCCAAATCGATCGGACCCCGTGTTGCCTCGTGGGCGGCCTCGAAGACCCGAAACGCTCTGGACAAGGACGACCAGTTGGTAACGACCTCAACGTTCTTCTTGAAGTGTTGCCACCTGGACAGGCGCCTCAGGAAGCTGTCGGCCACAGCTCGCGTGACGCTTTCGGCGACGGCGCGCGTCTGGCCCCGGAGTACTTCGATGCTGTAGCCTCCAAACAGAGCATAGCGCGAGAACGTGTACGCCGCGCTCACGCAGAAGGCGCCATAGTAAGCCTGAGCCCTCCTCACGCGGCCACCGTGGTAGTTGAGGACGAGCTGGCGGTTCGCGTACAAGGCGGCCAGCTGGACGGTACACCACGACGTGTAGCCGTGCGCTCCTTCTTCACCGTAGTTGTCCCAGAGGTTGAAGAAAGCGTTGACGAAACGCCGTCCAGTCGTGAGCAGCTGGAAATGTTTGCCCACGGAAATGTTCAACCTCTTCAGAACGTCGATCCAACGACTCTCTTCAAGTCCCAGAAACGCTCTTTCAGGAAAGTCCTGGTACTCCGTGCGATCGTTGTAAGCTTCAGTCAGCGTGTCACGAAAGGAGTCCTCGGCCTCCACGACGTCTTCGAACGACACCATGTTGTTGCCGCCGGGGCCGCCGAATGTTTCCATGAGCTGCTTGTAGTATAGCTCCAGATCGCTAACTTCACGCGGCCGTATGACGAGGTGAAAAGCGACACCAGGATCGACTAGGAATGTTGGGTCACCCTTGTCGGACAAGCGGGGCTCCACGCGCAGTATGACGTGCCAGCCGAGCCTCAATGAGCTGAAGAGCAGCGTGTGAACTACGTCCCTGTTCGTGCTGCGGCTCGGCCACGTGATGCCGGCTTCTAGCAGGTACTTCTTGACGGCCGCCAGTTCGTCCCGCTCACCTTGCAGCACGTCGTCGCAGCTCCGGTACACGGCTGCCGCCCGCTGCAGGCTGTTCTGGCCCTTCGTTGGCACCTCGATGGTGCGGACGAAGCGCGTCATGCGCTCCACGGCTCGCTCGTAGAGCTCTTCGCGGACGCTCAGACGGTGCTCTCGCCGCCAGCCGCCGCACACGAAGCGGGTGAAGTTGTGGCATGGTGCCACCGAGTCGTCGATGGAGGACCTCAGCAACTTGCCGTACTCCAAGCATTCGTGCGACCAGCAGACGCTGGGCGGTGGAATGGGACTGCCGGACATCAGGACGACGGCAACGATGACTACCGTAAGAACACAGGTCAGGCACGCTCCAACGACGAGCATAGGAAGCAGCGGCCGAGGCTTCTTCGATGCGGTCGCAACCGGTTGGAAGTGACTCTGGGGAGGCACTCTGACGGTTCCCCGTGCCGTCTGGGTGCAGTCCGAGAGCGCCGTGGCATTGGTCGCGCCTCGCCACGCGATGCTCGACGGCGGCTGGCTGCCATCGACGTGGTGAACCTCGAAATCGCGGCGGCCAATTATAGAGCTGGTGTCGTGCCTTTCATCATCGACGAAGGGCGATGCAGTCGGAGTCAGCGGCCTCGAAACCTCGGTCGTTATCTCGGCTGTTCGACTGCCCGGGTATCGCGAATCGACCTGTGTCGGTGCATCGCGGGGAGCCCGGACACTGTTGTCCTGGTCCGAGGTTGCGGTCGCCTCATAAACAGTCGCATGTTCCTCGCCATCATTCGTTGTTAGATCACGAGACCGTCGAGAGGACGAGCCTTTCGCACCCGGCCAGGGCATCGGTTGTCGTGCCGTGTCAGTGGCTTCAGTACCGTGGTCGGTGACGTCTAAGACCGGCGCCTCCGTCGGAGTGCAGCTGAGGCCACGTTGGTCCTCGGAGCTCAGACTCTTCTTGCTACCGGACGAGGAACCGCTACTGTGTCTCTTTACTTTCCGGTGGGTAACTGCGCGGCGTGAACGCAACGCGTTCGAATCCATCAAGTTCGATATAGTCACTGGCTTATGCAAGCTACAGTCGATTTTCTCTGATCGAGATGTTGACCGACAGAACGGCTCCACGCAGCGGCTCGTCCTCGTGACGCGAGATCCGACGGCTTTTCTTCTTCTGCACGAACCACGAGCTGAACGTGCCTGGCCGACTTCGTTTACTTCCGAACGTGTATCCACGAGGACAGAATCGACCAGAGGCTGTTGTGTCAGAACAATAAATATCTCTCAAACAAGTCCTACCGAATGCACTCACCGAGAACCGTTAGCTTTTACAGTGAAGCTGTTGAGGTCTACTTCCCCCAGGATCGTGTCCGTGTGTTAACACAAAACGATCGACATCTGGATTGGCTCCAGCGTCGTCTTCTTCCACAGCTGGCTGGTTGGCGCCCCTCGGCGCTACCACGCGAACGCGCTCGTGCCACTGCTCCCGCGTTCGTCGTCATTAACTAATAAATTAAGAAACACAGCCGAGACCAATTTTACAGCGAAGCAGTTAAGAGGAAGCTTTAGCTCGGGCCCAACTCCGACGCGGCCTATTCAAATACATGTAAAATGCGAAAACGTTTTTCTGAGCTAACCCCTGCACCGATTTTAATGAAGTTTGTTGCATTTGAGCGAGCAAGTTAAATTCTAGTGACTTTTGGTCGCGGAACTTTTATTTACGTTTATTTTGTTAAAAGGATTTTCAAAAATTCGAAAGCTCTAAAAAAAATACAAGCACGAAGTTTACAGATCCATAGCTCTGCATAAAAAACAGAGATCTCGGTTCTGTAAACGGGATTCATTAGATCATCGAAAGCGGACATATTCGGTACGTTATTTTATATCTTACGTGAATTTTTACGTTGTTTACAAGGTTACTGCAAAAGCTATATTTCATATTACTAAATTTTTTTGAGATTCATGTGTAACATATGAATTTTGTGTGCTTTAGATGTACTATTAGATGCATTTCACAGAATTGTATTATCAATTTCCGTTGCTGAGCTACAGAGTTGTACACTTGATAGTTTGCTTTTTTTGAAATTTTTCTATTTTTGCCAATCTTTAATAAAAAATTGACGGCCTAAACCAAAAATCCACAACCAACAGTCACTAGATTTTAAGTTTTTTTTCTTTTAGATGCAACAAACCTTGTCAAATTTGGTAAAGTGGTTGCCGAGAAAAACAAATTCTCCTTTTACATGTATTTAGATAAGGGCACCCGAGCTAAAGCTTCCTCTTAAGGGCTAGTTCCGACAGGATCGTGTCCATGAGTAGACACAAAACTCCCCATATATGGGCAGATCCCGAAGATAGTGCAATGCCGGGCCGAACCATGGCGGAGGTGCAGTTCGCCATTAAGGGGCCCACATACACAGCTTCGGTGGTCATCCTTCACAGAGTGGAAGGGCACTGACTTTTTCTTTCTTTCTTTCTTTCCGTTTTTGAAGGAAGAAACCGGCAAAAGAAAAGGATTCATTCGATCGCAAAGCAGAAAAAATGCAAAGAGAAACAACGTTGCTTTCACTTGCTTAGAGAGAGAGAAAACGATAAATGAATGGTAGGGATGTTAACCAGGACTGAGCTCGGTTGGCTACCCTACACTGGGGAAAGGGAAAGGGGGACGGAAAGATTAAAAGAAGAGAAAGTCCACTGGGGATATCAGTCGGTCACTCAGTCCGGATAGTGCTATCCGGACTGAGACATAGTGCTACTATAAGCCGCCTTATACGGTGTGATCATTCTTAAAGGGACACTAAAGTGAAAAATGATTTCTTCTGAATCAGTAAATTACCGTTCTACAATACCAGAAACGCCACTCTTACAACGATAAGACGTTTGGTAAGCCAGAAAAAGCGCAAGAACGAAATACGGGTGGCGACGACTAGAGTTCCCGCACCTGGGGGCTGCGACGTCTTGGATTCTGAGGGTATCTTCTAGGGCCTACTAATTATATATAGCGGTACAGACTGATTACATTGTGTTCTAAAGGAACCAAATATTAAACATGGCAAGTTTCGGGAACCTTTATTCAGCCAACGCGGCCCAAATGCGAAAACATACTTTGGAATCCCTGCCGTCACGCTGACGTACCGGCGCTGGGGTTTCGGCGCGAAATTCAAATACTAATACTTGGACCTTCATTTTCTCATCTAATAATCAAACTATATTTTTTAAATGACTGCATGCAGGCTTCTCAAACAATGCTACATTAGTCTAAACTGATTTATTGTTTCGCTTTAGTGTCCCTTTAAGCTTTGCGTAAGAATGATCAGGTAAGAATGAAGGTAAAAGAAATTATTGAAATGGGTTGTTCGAAGAGGCGGACATCAATAGCATGAGAAATCGAAATACATATTCATCTAATTATCAAAACATAACCAATTAACTTCCGAAATTATTATTTTACGGCACATATTGCAGTTTACAAATTGTAGCCGGTGAGTTTTCAAGACGTATTCCCTTGAATCTCTGAGATGACACCAGTTTCGAGATATTATTTCCCAAAGTGTGGGACTAAATACATGGGTGTTCCAGTTACTTTTATGCTTCAATGCATCTAAGAAAGTTTTATTTAAAGAGTAAGTGGAACAACAGTGCATTTTCACGGCGAGTTTGACGGCGCCTATATACGAACTGGTGCCGTTCTGGAAAGTCGTTCTAAGTGGATACACCTTGCACACAGCTGCAATCCGTAAATTGCAATATGTAATGTAATTAATCAAGAATTAGTTATTTTTAATTATTCTATTACATGTTTCAATTTTTCGTGCACGTCCGCCTCGAATAATCCAGCTCAAGGACTACAATTACGTCATCTGGAACAGACGATATTTAAAAAATCCGGGAAGTTTACATATAATGAACCGACCATAGTAGCACGTGAAGCCGTGGTGGGCTAGAAAAAGAAAGCAAAAATCCAAACGAATACTTAGCAAGGGAGCTTTTTTTTTTTTTCATTGGCTCTTTCGCCGGCTTTCGTGGTGGTTGGCGGCCGGAATTTCTCCACCGACGCAAAGCCTGGCGCTTTCGCGAAGCATGCCTGATAACATGTCGGAGGATTGAAAAGGAGAGCTCGCGTGCGCCGCAACCACAGTTGAGGCGACAATTCTGATCCTGGAATCGACATCAGAAGGCCTGGAATCGACATCAGAACGAGATGAAGAGGAAACGAATCACCCAGGAAAGGAGGGATCCTTCCAAGGGGAGCGGAGGTTAGGTTTGCGGCATCTACCTAACCTCCCTCCCTACCACCCGGCTCCTTCCGGTTGGGAGGGAGGTTAGGTGGATGCCGCTTTAGCGGCCACAGACGAATAAGCGATGGCATGTTCTGTTATTTAATGTGTTAATGACATGGTGATTTGTTGGTAAATACTCATTGGAGATTATACGAAAGTTATCGTTCCCGACTGGGCGGAGAATGCATACTCGGAGCGGGCCCAGGTGGCACGTATACACTGTAAAGTTCGCCTCCCTCGCGGGTAACCTGACTGCCATTGCAATACAAAAAGGCTGAAAAATGTGTCAGTGAAAGTTATCTTTGTCATCGATAGATCTAGCTTTCAATCGCACATTATGAACCATTACACTCTTGTGTTGCCAATATTTTAGGAAGCGTGTCACTGAAGTGAGACAAAAAAAGTGGATTTTAAGATTGTAGGTATCTTGATGCATGGGATATTTACGCGCCGGCGTGCGCAAATGGCGGACGCCGTCTCCGGTCTATGCATTGTAGAAACGCTAGAAAAGGGGTTAGTGAGTTTTCGCGTAAAAATATTTTTCTCGTATATTCAGATTACACTCCGAGAGCTGTCATGCCTGTAGGTTGTTTGTAAGTCGTAGTTTGCCATTTGTCCGCGTATTTTAGCTTGAGAAATTGAATTAGTTCAGTGAATTTCTTGCGTCACATGGAAGGCTTGGTATGCGTGGTTCGAAAATCCTTTTGCTACCAGAGAGCTTGGATTTATGCATAGCGTTCGCCGCCAGCGTTTCCCGATATGTTACGGTTACGTAAGCTGCAGTTGCCGGGAAGCATGAAAAGCAGTCAGGGGTCTTTGAATGCTACCGCGTTCCACGCTTAAAGACGAAGCTTAAGCGTCCTCCAAATTTAGCGTATACACTCTAAAAAAACGTTTACGCCCTTTGGGGTGTATACGTTCCACACAACGATAATCGCCATCTGCCTTGCTTGCGTTTCCTTTCTTGAAAATGCCGCGCACGCTACTTTCCTGTCGGCAATGCTATGTCATGCTGATAACGCGCATGCCGTTCGTTACTGAGATGTACCGGCCTCGCAGCGTTAAAGAAAGGAAATGCGGGCAAGACAGATGACGTTTATTGTTGTGTGGCAAGATACGACTCAAAGGGTGTAAACTTTTCTAACAGTGTAGGGAAGACATTCAAAAATTTTACGTCAATTCGAGCATTTCTTCGTGTTTTCTACTCTTTGCGCCATCGGCCATTTTTGGTACTATGTTTTACGGCGAAAGCCTTAAAGGGACACTAAAGGTAAATATTAAGTCAAGTGAAAGCGATAGATTAGTGCTCGAGAATCTCTAAGGCGTCACTATTATCGCGAACAGAGCCTTAATGATAAATTGAGGTAAATGCAGGACATGATTAGAGACTCCCCCCAGGATATTCAAGTACTTGCCCGATGACCAAAGCACTCCTTTGTCACTAGTACTGAACCACTCATTGCAAAAAACATCCTTGTATTGTAGTGTAAGATGAAATAAAATGCTACTTGTCCAGTTCTGTGATTTCTACAAAAAAAGAACTGATTGAAATTACCCTCGACAACGACGCGAAGGTCGAAAGGTTTCGTTTTCGCCCGACTCCGCGCCGCTCACGCTTGTTTTACTGGCTTGCGAAACTCGCACAAACTGCGAGTAGCAAGTAGCAGAGAATTCAACGTCCACGTGATGTCGCGGCATGCCCGAACGGCCTACCCACTTGATCAAAAAGCAGCTGCAGCGGCTAACCCACCGCTTTGTCTTGACTCGGTACCGCCGTCTGTCGGGTGACGCTTTACTAAACGACGGCAGCAAAGGGTGGTCATGGGGTCGTGATGGCGAATTGCAACGTCACCACTCCCCTTGTTGGGTGGCGGGAGATTTGAATTTCGAAAAAAGGTATTCGGACCCTTCGGGTGCAATTTTCTTGTAAAATAGGTCTTTTCTTGGCACGAAACAAGCGTTGCGAGGTTTCTGGAATGGTATTTAAACAGTCCACGTCGACTTATTTGCCTTTAGTGTCCCTTTATGTGGCTCATACTCCAGATGAGGCGTGAGGTGCACTCATATGAGCTCGTCTCGCGCACACACGCGCTCGTGCCATTGTTCGCGCATTCTTCCACAGCTGGCTCCCATGCTGCTTATCAAGCCATAAAAAAGCAAGGTTAATTAAGATAGAGTTAATTCCGGCACGCAAATCCACGACCTTCGGTAGGAGTCGAACCCTCGAGCTTATGCAGAAGTCGAACCCACGGCGTTTAGTGTTAAGGCGAATTAAGCACTGTTAATAGTTCAGGCACTCGAACTCACGACCTCTGGTGTTAATTAGGGCGAAGTTAATTAAGGTAACGTCAACTAAGACACTCGAACCCACGACCTTTTGTGGGAGAAAACTAAGAAGTAACAAGGCATTGTGACTGTCCATTTTCGGTCACGCCGTCACCGGATTTTCGCAAAATTGGGCATAAGATGCTTTCACATTAAAATGTCTGCGCACCGTGCCTTGGGTGCACGTTACGGAACCCGAGGTAGTCAAAATTAATCTGGAGTCTCCAGCTACGACATGCCTCATAATCATATCGAGGTTTTGGCAAGTAAAATGTACTTTCTTTTTAATACTTAGCTACCATAAATTCTAGTGTTTTGCCGCCATTCTTATTTGTTTTGTTAATTGAAGTAAATTCGACAATAAGAAAATGCGAGTGTGGCCTAATGGTTAGAGTATCGGGCTGTGTAGTGGGAGACCGACGTTCGGTCTCACTATTGGGAACTGAAAATAAAAATGGCTGTGGCTTAGGTAAGGTTAAGCCCAGGATGCGAAGCATACTAGCCTTTATTTTAGTTGTTGAACCACTGTTTAGCTTGGTGAACTGCTGTTGCTTGGCTATATTTGGTTCGGCTAGACGAAGAAACAACTCATGCGTTACTCTGCTTCGCCTTGGACGCGGTGAGCGTCGAGCAACGCAGCGTTCGGCGCGGCAACGAAATGTGCGCCTGAGCAAGCGACGCACGCCTGAGCCTTAGAAACAGCTCGTTTCTAAGGCAACACCGCATTCACTAGAGGCGCTTCTGTACCGCTTTGAAGCATCGTACTCGTGGCTCAGTGAGAATATGTACATGTCGTGTAATTGATCTTTTTGTTTGCGTTTGTGAAAAGGCAATAAAGAAAAAAAAACTCGTGGCTCAGTGGTAGCGTCTCCGTCTCACACTCCGGAGACCCTGGTTCGATTCCCACCCAGCCCATCTTGCAAGAGTTGAGCCAAAGCCACTTCTCCTCTGTCGTGACGTCACGGTGTCGCGTGGTATTCAAGGCGACACCGCCGCGCCTGAGGAGCTGGGTTGAGCTCTCGTAATATGCTTCGCATAAAAAAAAATTGCCTTCACTGACTTTTCCAGATGCTCTTCTTTTGCCAGAAAGCCGCGCGCGCCCGTAGCGGCAGTCCGCCAAAGATTACTCGGGTGAAAGCGTGCTGGCTCCAGTGTCATCTGCTGCTGCCGTGCAAAGTGTCGCGTAGAATAGCACGAAGCCACAACTTCGGCTGCCGGCGAAGCGGTGCTGGCAAGGCCTAGGTAGCTGCGTAGTGCGGCCGGCGGTGTGGCTGGCAGAAAGCCGTCGGGGGAAGATCACCGCCAAAATGTTCGCACTCGTAGTCGATATCGGCATTAAGCGCGAGATCATGCAGACACGCTCGCTAGCCTGACGGCCGTAGCAGCGGCGTACCGATCCACATGCCGTTCCCTCCGTGCCCAAAAAAAGTCTGTCGACCACGTTGTCTGTACACGGCGTGCACGTCTTGGCCGGCGGCTTGGCTATGGTAGGCTAACCGAAGTGCCGATCACGCGTGATAACGCCGGTCACAGTTGCGTGTTCGCGCTGGCGCAGGGCGCTTGTAATCTATATTGTTCCCATGTCACGAATAATGATTGCAAGATGTCGACGAGTCATAAAATCCGCAGGCCTTATTGCTGGCCCTTCGCAGGCACCCCGTTTGCTTTTATTTTTTCGCGCATAGACCTGATCGCGATTTTTTATCGCCGATATGTGCATGTATGCTTATAACGAACATAGGGTATAACAGAGGTTTGACTGTGTTTGTGGAGTGTACATGTTGTGGCGAGATTTCCGTGGGTGCAGGAGCGCGAGGCATTTTGACATCAGTGGGCACCTGCGCAGTCCATAGTGGTTAGACACCTCCAAAGTGCAAGAGGTTAAGCGATGGGAGCAGCACCAACACAGAAGACAACTTACATTGGTCATATTTCAACACAGTGTTTTGCTTTCCTCTCCCAACCAGTTTCGTTACTGCCAAGCACTAATACAAATATATCCTGCATGTTCTAACAGGCACAGTTCTTATCTGCAGGGTGTCAAAATCCTTCGGTCAGTATCACTTGTCAGGGGCCACACGAGTCATTTCGCAACAAAAAACGGCCAGGAGTCTACCTCACATACAGGGCTAGCGTTTTTTATGTATCTTAGATATGAGAAATACTTTATATTGAAAGCTGATATTTGCTGGAATATTGCACAGATCCTTTGCGTTGAAAATGTAGACTCAAAAATTTCTTGGTGTTCTTTCTGTGTGAAGCAACATTAGCATTTCTATATCGTTCATTTTGTTTTATAAATTTTTTGTTTGTATATTTTCGTATTCTTTCCAATAAACATTGTTAGGGACTAGTACCATGGAAAGAGAATTTCTTTTGCCCATGGTGCAGGGCCACACCCACACTCTATCATGTCAGATGGGAATGTAAACACAATCAATCATTCCACCAACACAATGACCCGAGTACAGAGCAATGGGAGAGTCGGCTTACTAGCTGCGAGCTCACGGCCCAAAGGGCCTTAGTGCAGCACGCTAGTGAGGTAGCTAGGCTCAGTGGAGCCCTGGAATAGGGGCCCACCCTTGCCGGAAGAGGCTCCAAGTCGCCGGCGCCCAAGAAGACGACGGAGACCTCGAGATGCTAAATCCTTGAAAGAGCCAAATAAAGTTTTTCTCTCTCTCTCTCTCTCCTTTACAATCTGATACTCTATAGGTTTAAGCATCGACCATGCTCTTTGAGAGATTAACAAATATTTACTTGACTACACGAAAACTACTGTTTTTCCAGTGGGTAGGAAAGTGTTAAATCGTAGAGCAAGGACGCATCGACAACAAACTATATATATTACTTATATACACTCACACGCACAGAAGCTTTACCGTTTCATGTATTTCCTGATGAAGGCTGGGCCTCAGCGCAAACGTAGGACATAAAGCACCGTTTTTCCATATGTGCCTCATCAACCTACAAGAGCGCATATATATAAAAGCAACACATGAGCATTCCCATGTTGCCATTTTTCTGCCTGTCCGCGAGTCTCAATGCAACAATTTCATATACTGCTGTACTGAAAGACAAGCTCAATTATCAACATTTAGGATTTTATTCCTACTTAACATAAATGTTAAAATTGTACATGACTATCACACTTAAGCCATTATATAAGTTGGTCAGAACTTCACATAATGAAATGCAGTCAAAAGATGACTTAAGGATTTAACATCAAGGCCAGGCCAGTATGAAACAATGATGAAGTGTACAGTACAGTCCACTCTTAAAGAAAAAAACCCATGTGTTAATAAAGCCAATATAACTGAAATGCTCCTACATTACTGAGGGGAAAAGATGGCCAATAGTGTGCATTAGGCCGATATCTATACCCTAAATAATTGTCGGCATGTTATCGCACCTTAATTCAGTAGCAATTTGCAGGCAAATACTGACTGGGTGTTCCCTTTGACAGTGCACCGTACTGTACATTATGACAAAATACACCAAAGCAGAGTTGCATCCAGGCTACAAGCATCGTGGCTTTCCGATACTCACATAGTTTCTGCTCTTCTGTGCACTCGCAGCTTATGCAGAAAGAGCTAAAATGCGTTCAAGGCACCTTCATAAATAAGACATTAACTACTGTTAAAACTTTAGCAGTGCTCTTCTGAACCGAAATTAAAATTGCACAGGACTTGATCTACAACGTCAAAACAGCTTTGTGCAAATTTTGTCCTTTACAACAATATCAGCACACAACTTATGTTGTGAAAACGCATAGAACAAGTTGAAAGCTGCGCGTACCCAGCACAAGTCCTGGCACTAAAAAAATGTACATTTAAATCTCACAGCAGCACCACTATAACAATACTTTTTTTAGCAGGGATTTCACATTGCTTCAGGTGTCTTAAAATACTACATCTTTAATAAGGCAGAGTACGATATGCAACATACGGAAGCTGCATCTTGGCAGTTCAACTGTACAGCTACACAGCACGAAGACCTGACATGTTATGCACTGTGTCGGACGCGGGCAGCAAAGCCGGTGCCACGACCAACAAGTGAGTCGGGATCCCAGTCAGGCATGTGGATGGTGCACTTGCTGATGAATATCATGGTCACATTCTCAGCATAGGGGAGGTCCGGAAGCAGCTGCAAGTAGAAAAATTTAGTTCCATCTGAAAGCTGCGAGGCTCTGTCGGCAAGAAAATTTAAATTTAGCACATGCTTTCTGGCTTGCTGTTGACTCGACGCAATCACCCTACAGCACACAATCCATTAAAACCTTCATGACTATGTTGGAGTTTCTTAACAAAGGCCAGGGAAGTTAAACATGAAAGTAAGACAGGACTTGTCCTGGTTCACCCTGCCCTGATTCATTCTCATGTTCCAACACCCCTCCCTCCCTGCCCCCCCCCCCCCCCCACCGTGCCTTCGTAGTTCTCCTCAAAGAAATAAGAAAATTAGACATAAATAAAAACAAAGAAAATAAATTATTAAAGAAAAAAAACTTTAATATGAACGGATGAACAAACATTCTGCTGCCTTCATCACCATTACATCTGCACCAGAATTACCTTATGGCATGCAAAAGATGCCACGAAAACTAGCTTGCAAAATTTTCATGGGCTGCTGAGCTTGCTTTGCCATACAACAAAAAGGAAACAAGATTGATGCCATGACAAAGGACTCCAGCATGCTTTTAGACCTCCACAAGGGCCAGCAGAGGCTAGGAACATGCATGGAAGGCATTCAAGTCAAAGACCCTGCACTTCTTTCCAGTACACACTCGAACCTCCTTATAACAAAGTTGAAGAGGGAGCCAAAATTATTTATTTATATCCGTTAGTGCCCTTTGCTGAAATATGTGCTCATTGGTGTGCACAACTTTAAACATGCAAAGAACACAACCTTGCAGCCCGCGAAATCCCTATGCAGCTACGTATGAGATGAAACCCTGGCAAAACAACAGCAAAGGAACATTCACATGATCTCTTAGCAACTGACGTGACGAGAGCTGCCTTCTGCTTCAATATGATGGTATATTGTGCCCGAATTGCACTTCGCTAGTTCATGCAGTTGTCAAACTGGTGAAACAGTGATATGGTCGAACAGAAAAGCAAGCATGCCGTGACGTGAACAAAGTCCATAGTGGTAGAGAAGCACGCGGCACACAACATGGAATGCTGACTATGCAGCCGAACTGCTACTCCTACGTGGTCTCACTACGTGAGCAAGGAGGTTAGGGATACAGCCAGTCATCCGCAATGTAGCCAGTGAGGCTTGCCGTGATGGTTTGATTTGGGCAGCCAGTGCAGCGTGACACAGAGAGACATAGAAGTAGATGCATTGGTCCTTCACACCACCATGCATTGCTGGGCACAATCTGTGGCTCACTATCGCCATACTACAGTGAAACCTCGTTAAACCGTAGTCGGCCGGAGCTCAGAAAAAGTACGTACTAAACGGTAGTACTGTTTAAGCGAAATCGCATGATATCGCCCACTTACCTGTCGAAAACGGAACTCAGAGAGAGTGCGATGAAAGGGGAAAAACATGCAGTATTTATTCACTTCGTGGGACGTAAGTGTTATTTTCGTTTGATGTCGCGGCGGCCTAGCACGACGAGAGCGGCCTCAAACTTACTGAAGCTGCGTGCCAGCTTCTCAGCCAGCCCCCCTTCTCTCGGCAAACACTTGCACGGCAGATTCCTCGTTGGCGTTACGTATTCTCCGTGCACGCGCGCAGTAGTGCTGCATAAGTCCCTGGGCGCCTTTTTCATTGCCGGGTGCCGGAGTTCGGAAAACCTTTCGTTTGGAATAGTTACGTTATCGCGCCCCTGTTCTCCTTGCGACGATCGCATTCATGAGGCTGACGTAACGCGCAGCTTCTGCCACTGTCGGGCCTGAATAGCCCGTGCTGTCGCTTTCCGTGTCGTCCTCATCACTGTAGCTAGTTGACACTTCGGCAACAACAGCGGCAACTATGGTGAAAAGTCGAACCTCGTAGCCGACATCTCTTCGCGGTCGCAGCAGCGCTGCCGAGCAACTTCGCATTCCAAATGCCACACACTGTAGTCAACAGCAGATCCATGTCGCGGGCCAGCGCCGACTTCTTCGTGTCACGTTCGGTAGCACGGACGATGTCTAATTTTTCTTCTATGCTGAGCACCCGGCGTCTTTTTTATCCTAGCTTCGGCATGACGCGAGTCCTCGCTTGCACGACGCCACAACGCTCTCTGGCACGGCGTCCATGCGGCGGCGAAATGATGTTGATGTTGATGCGGCTTCACGTGCAAACGCACAGGGCGCTTGGAGGCCGTAGTACCGATCTCTGAGGCTTGTTGTTCTGCCGGGCCGCCCGATGGAGACGACGCACCGCCGTGTTTGCGCGATGAAAAGTGGAAACGCTACGTTTTAACCGATGCGTACGCAATAAGCTGGTACGGTTTATGCGGATACAAAATACATTATGTTCAATGGCCGCTGAGTCGGGGAATTGACTTTACTACTTTTAAACCGAAACTACTGTTTAAGCGGGTACGGTTTAACGAGGTTTTACTGTACTTCTCTCTTTCATGATGCGCTGTGCAGGCTGGCAGCTAGGTGTGGCCTCCAAGATTGTGCTGGTGCGATCTTGGAGCCCATGCCTTGCTTTGTCAAACTGGGCTGCACGTCACGGTCATGGAGAGAACTGAAATGCTGATGGTGAGACGCTGCTTGCACATGGCTATGAGGAAGATCAGTGGTGCTCAGCAATGCATTCAATGCAGGAATTCTGAACCGCTGCGCCGAACGAGTGCCAAACCCCATAGAAAGCGATATACTACTCGGTGCGCAGCAGACGGGTGTTTTTTGTTTTGGGGATAACTTAAGTTAGTTATATCCCTTCGCAGCAAAATTTTCCTTTGTTAAAACAAGGTTTTAAATAAATGGATCACAACGGGGGATTACAACAGGAATTCCATTAACATCATTTATCCACTACATTGTTATAACGAGGTTCGAGTGTATTCCCTCAGACTGCATTCTGTGTGTAAAATTCAGCATTGTACAACTTTTCACAGACAACAACTGACAGAGGTTTCCACATGCCCATACCTTAGGAGTGAGTAAGAAGTACTGGGCAGAGTTCTGTCGTGCAGTGTTCATTATCATTTCAAAGACTCTGCGCTCGTTTTCCGAATCCATTCCCTGGAAAAACAAACATGGGAAAGAGGGCAAAGGATTAAATCAAACACATGACAGGTTTGCTTGGCGGAGTGTTACCAAGAACAGTTTCTTTCTGGAGGTTCAAACAAAGCCCGTGCACATGAAATAACTCTAAGCTTTAAAAAAGCCAGAGCTGTATGCGCCAGCACGTCGTGACATTTTTCTCAGCTGCTCAATTAAAATAGGCCTAGCTAGACCTGCCCGGATAAGTTGCTACTTTGGTCAAAGTTATGCACCAAAATGAAACAGCTCTAACTAGAATATTGTGAATAAAGTAAGGTCTCCAATGGAGTGAGGGCCCTTTGGGAACTAGCTGGAGCAGATAAAAAAATATGAAGTGCAGTTTCTCCACATGTCTACAGCCATGTGATAGCCCTCAGTGACGAGAGATACAATAAACCAATAAATGATCCTCGCGCTGTATTATCAGAATTTGCTGGTGGAAAGTGTACTAGGTGTTTACAAAAAGTGCCTGAAAGATCTTTTTCACCAACTAGCAGGTAATCAGAAGTGTATATTATGCAGTCACACCACATGACAGAACATTCCCAAGTTAACAGAGCAGAGGAGTCTCCAACTGGCGAAGCATCCCACCAGCTGCCTTTCTCGAAGCCTACGGCAAATAATGGACGCAGAAAATTTTTCTGACAACACACAATTGAGAACTGATATAAATCTTAAAAAGGTTCCTTCACATTTTTTTTTTTATCGCAGAACCACAAACGCAATCAAATACCGTGCGCATTCCACGGCTGCCTATGCTGGGAACGTGCTTCATTTGCCTCTAGCAATATGGCCGCAGTGGCTTCCCATGTTCTCGTAGGCGGTTGCAGGGACTGCCACTCTAGAAGTTTTACAAAACCTCCTTGACGATAACCCAGCTGCCGTAAAGCTGGGATTGCCCTTCTGCATTTTTGAAAAACACAGAAAAGCAAAACTTTCTATGCAATAAATAAAAGATTGCTGCAAAACACAGGTCCACTGTTAAACTAAGAACCTCACAGTACGACAGTACAACAGAGCATCACTAATTCATTGGTTTTAGAGGAAAAAAGGAGTTCCTGATTTTATTTAAAATAAAAGTTCCATAGATAAAACAATACTTTCCAGACATTCATATACTATATTTCAGCTATAATCAGTGCTGGCATAATAATTTGCTGTTCCTTTTATAAAATAAGAGTAGACCTTACTGTATACCTTGATTTCTATGTACCTATGATATTGATAGCTTGCTACATTCTTGTTATGCAATGCTGGGAGACTCCCAAGCATGTGCGGCACCGCCTTTTCTTGCCCAGAATTTGTAAGCATTAAAAATATGAGAAAAATTTTCAGATATTCGATTCGATGTGTGGTCAACTTTTTCCTCGATGTGATCCGACATTCAATTCGAAATCTACCACAGTCGCTGACTGCTTTTTCATACTCAAAAAATTCGGACATGCTCGATCATTCGGTCTGCTTTGCGGCACCGCCATTCTCCCCATAGACTATGATGTATAACAACTGCCGAAAGTTCAGACACCTTGCAACCTCTCGTCTGATTTTTCGGACACTCCTTGAGCCAACTCGATCGAGAGCACCATGCACCGACTCTGACCGGTGCATGGTTCGACTAGCTGAACGCCATTTTCGTTTTGAACGGAGCCACCTTGCTGCCCCACAAAGTGGCGCTCCAACAAATCCCCGCTCATCATCATCGTTTCTGCCTGGTTCGTGGCTACAGCAGTTCCGGTCTCAGCTCAGTAAGCCATGTCAAGACAATCCAGCAGCTGATTTGTTTCTTTCTTCGTGCACAATGCTGTGAGTAGGCCACGTTTTTCGTTTGTCCGACTGGTATCGGCGTGACCACATGGTGATGTTTGCTTTGTGTGCTGTGTCGAGGTTGTGGTGTTGCAACACGGCATACAGAAACATTGCGTCAAGTGTCTAATGGCACCGACAGTGCCCGCTGCAGATTGCGCTGGGGAATGCCAGCAGGCGGGCGCCGGGAGGCCTAGGATTTGTCGCCTTCTGATGTGCACCCTACTGACGCCGAAAGTGTTCTGCCGAGACCTGTGAAGTGGTTCCAGACACCATCTCATTTGACAGTTTCACAGGTGCTCACACTGCTGTACTGACATGTGCAGAACTCAATGACGGCGAGATCATTCTTCAAGTTTCTGCTGCACCGCTGGACGATGACTCCGAGTCGGAAGATGACGCACCATGTGCTACGTTGCCGTCGCATGCGGAGCATGCACAAGCAGTGACTGTGCTTTCAGCCACCTACAGTGACCGTACGACCCTCTCCGAGGTTCAGGCTTATCTGATTGCATGTAAAAGGAACAGCATGCAAGGGAGCATTCATGGCTTCATCAAGCCTACTGCCAAACCCGAATAAGTGCGTGCAAATAAAGGATTTCTTTTTTTTTCGCAATCTGCTTTTTCAGACACCTGTATATTCTGACATTTCCGCAATCCCCGTGAGGTCTGAATAAACGGTCGGCGACTGTATTCGGGATTCGCACACCCTTACAACAAAGCTGTCGCGGATGGCTTTTTATTACACGGAAGGGGCTGCAAAATTTTCAAGTTATCTGGCAATTGGAAAAGGCAAGTAAGCTGCCGACACCCCCTCAGAATGAGTGGCTTAGCCCAGCAATGCCTGCGGCTCTAGCATGCTGCGGTCAGCACATGGTGCCCCCCGTGAAGAGCTGATCTTGGTTTGCCCTGCAGCACTGGAAAGACACTCACTCTACTGTTTCGTGGTTTTTTCTATTTCATTCTTTTTATTCACATACCCTAAAGGCCCATACGTCCTTTACATATGAATGTTACAATAAATCAATCATAGCTACAGTACACGCATTCAAACCTAGCCGTTAGTTTATCTTTGGGTGATGGCTGGCACGAAGCGGCAGAACCTGCTGTTCACCGTGAAGTTGGAAATGAATGAGTAAAACTTGGTCAGAAAAGAAAATAGTCACTGCAGCATTCTAGGTTGACAGTAAGAAGGAAATGATCACTGCGCCAGTTTCCACATTTCTGGTGACGACAGTGAAAAGTCTTCCAATGAGTGCACCAAAGTCAATGGCGATTTCCACGAAATTTAGTGCAAGTTATCAGCATTTCCAGAAACTGTTGACAGGTCAATGGTCAACAAATTAGTGTCCATGGACAAAGGTACCTGATCACGGAAGAGCTTCAGAATGAGATCTTATCTCTGCTGTCGTAAATCAGGACATGAGTGAACGGAAAAGTGAGAACAACTCCGTTCCTGCGCCTGCTCACTCCAACGTGATGGAGGCACTCGCCCTGTTTCAGCTCTTCTATGTGCATCCTCCCACAGCTACAACATCGAAAAATGTGAGCGCTCCTAGACAAAGAAAATAATTCGGGGCTATTTTGTATGCATATTAAGCCACAATTAAGACCATTTTGTCAATAAAGTGCTGTTACAAATGGTATGTGCTTTAATGTTGTCCAGTTCTCTAAAAGTTCTACATTGAATTACATGATGTATCAAACTAATTCCTGTTTTTTTGAGAGTTTGATACATGTGGGTTTGACTGCATGTCCTGTCACAGTGGGCTCTGTCCACTTTTGGTAAGCTTGACCGCAATACATTGCATGTACATTGAACTAGACTGCGTAACATTGTTGTATTGTGGCAAAGCTGACTTTTGAGAACCGGTGTTATGCAATGCAGTTTGCCTTGTTTTCCGCACTTTGATGCCATTGGTGAGGATGGTGAAACTGAAGTCAGTGCCATTGGTGACAGTGGCAAATATTTTCAATGAAGAACACAGCACCTAACAGCAGCAATATAACGCATCAATACTTGTTGCTGGGCTAGTTGGTTCATCTTATTCTGCAAAGTTAACACACAACCATGGGCGGAAAAGAGCTTTAGGACAGGAAAGAGCATTCTTTGTTGTCCTAAAGCATTTTCCACCCTTGGTTACATCTTTGCGGAATAACAGCAGGAAGTTTGGTACTGAATGCTGAAGCAGCTAGGCTTAGCATTGCAAAGCGCATGACAACACAAAACAGCCACTATACCACACACCAAAAGCAATGTGGTCAAACACAATGGCTATGTTCGCTGTGGTGGCTATGACTGCCAGCAGGTCAGTGTGCGAGAGCACTGTTTCAGGGCCATTGGTCATTGACTGTACTTATGAATTCAGATACAGCTAATTGCAGCAAGATTAATTTTGGCCGCTTGGTGTTCTTTAATGTGCACCTAAATCTAAATGCAAGAGCATTCCACTCAATCGTATTTCGTATTCCACTCAATTCAATATGTGCCCACTGTGGCCGAGAACCAAATGCCACAGCCAGTGAGTCACTGCGGCAAGCAACAACCAGTGTTAAAACCTGCAAGGACAAGCTCATGCATGCACACCTGATTGATCTCATCAACGCAGCGGAAGGGCACGCTCGTCAGCTCCTGGAGAGCCATCATGTAGAGCACTGTGGCCACTGACCGCTCCCCGCCGCTCTGGTGCGCTGCAGACAGCTCAGCCAAGGCCTCCTGGTCTCTGAACTTCACCCGGATGTTGACACCAAACTGATCATACTGGTGTGCCTGCTCACCCTGGTAGAGGGACACCTGTGCACAAGGAAGGGGACACCTATGGCATTCAACCACAAGCAATAATGTCTGCACACAAAGCGCTAATTGATGTATCACTGCAGAACCTATGAGCGGCCCTTTTTCTCAAATTGTACATACATGAACTATGGAAGGACACTTACAGCTAAAGTGCATATAGGCTGAGCAATAAACAGAAATGCCAAAACACAGGGAGTGCTTGAAGGCTATACTGTGCAGCAGAGAGGCACACTATCTAGTGAAGCTGGTGTGAACATGCATGTTCTGAAACACAAACTGATAGATGCTGTGGACAGGCCTCTTGCCTCTATTGACACTTAGTGGTTACTATTCTGCTAATGTGTTGTAAGTCCCGTGCACTTTGATCTTAAGTTTAGTCACAAGCTCTAAATAAAGACTGACATAGTAATTTTGACTAGGCATATTTTCTGTTACAAGGTCCAGGACTTCAGAGCTTTAGAAAAATTGCTGGCAACTTTTCTAAAGTCAGTTTTGGTATCGTTTCCCAGGAGGTGTTTGTGGCATGACGCAGCAGGTGGTCTTGTGAGAGCAAGACATTGCGACATTTTGGCACTCGCTCTGGCTCGCTCAGTCACCTCCCATGCTGCTACTCATTGCGAAGCCAGATGTAGTAGCATAGCAGACAACGAACAGAGTCTGAGTGAGTGCCAAAAGACGTTGCAATGTCTTGCTCCCCCATGACCACCTACCACGTTGTGACACCACGACACAGACACCTCCTGTAGAAATGAAAGCAAAACTGGCTGCAGAAAAGCTACCACGCTTGCTTGTGTAAGGGCCACACATTTTTATTCTGAATTTTTACTGGATGCTGGCTTTACACGAGGCCGGTTTATAGCTACTCACTGAAACCTCAAACTGCGCTCAAAACTGCTATGCAAAATAACGCAACCACTGGCAGCCAAATATTAACACATTGATAGGTGCCGACCATGGACAATGCAATGAAACATGACCAATGCTGCAAAATTGCCAGAATAATCAGGCAGCCTGAACAAGTTCATCGAGACTGGAGCACCAGCACAGCAGAAAATTAGTTCACAGATTTCTTGCTCAGTGTTGTGCTCCAATGAAATAAAATTACTTAATTGGCTTCCAAAGCGCTTTTGCATGTTCTCTGAAGCTGTGGCCAAACCTTCGTGTCGTTCACCCAGTCACCGTCTACGATATCTCCTGAAACAGATTTGCTAAGCCGAACATGCGTCATACACACCCAGTTTAAAAGTAGAGGCAGTTTAGGCAAGCAATGGGCGTGTCATGACATGATCAAACACAGCAGCACCCACGGGATCTCCACGAAAAGGGCCAATAACGTCCAAGGGCGATAACACCATTGCCACGTGCCCTACGCAGTATGGGCGAGCGAAAGTGTGCGAGGGGAGCTGACACTCATGGCTCAATCTCAGCTGCACGGAAGAGACGAAGCGGGGAGGAAGCGCGCCGTCTTCCGTCGCGCGAGGCACCGTGGGGGAGGGGAAGGAAGGGGGCGGCGTTTTACCCTGGCTGCAAGTGTGATGTGGTGGCTGCACGTCATCGTGCAGCTGTATCTTTTGAGCAATCTGCATTGGGGGCACAGTCTAGGTGAGTTGGCAGCTCATAGCTTTGTGCGTGCTGTGTGTGCTTGGTGCTCACTTAGCGCTGAAGCGATACACAGCCCGAATGTCACTTCGCTCGCCGCTGCTTGCGCATTTCCTCATGCCAGCATTTTGACAGCGAGTGTCCACGGTCATTGTGACAGCGAGTTTCCATTATCAATGAGTGAGATGTGTTCATGTTTTCTTGTACGCACATGACACCATGCTTGTTAATTTAGTTAGTATGCCTAAGTTTACAAGTTTATACAGCCGATAAAACTACTATCCTTGCTTCGTATAGCTGTCAACTAATTTTCTATCACAACTGATGCTTCGCCTTTCAGGTGAAGCTGCAACTTTTTTTACAGTGACGAGTCTAAACCGAGATGTCCCCGAATGCGGACCCTGAATACAAGGATGTAAAGGCGACACTCAGTACCTCATTGTCCTTGTCTTTTGCATGCAGTGATGCCACAACAGAAGGGAGTCCACCAACACAATTATGGTCAGTGGCAACGACTTCGTCATCTTCATAAGGCATGACTCATTAAGAACATCAGAACGAAGAATGTAAACGCAGCGCCAATCTGTCAGCAGACGAAGGAACAAGCACGTGAGCATGCAAAGGGAAGCATCAGGAAGCAACTCCGTCGTTTCGGTGCCAGTCTTAGGTGGACTGAGTTAATTAGTGCCATCCATCAAGCTGGCGGGAAAGCAAATTCGCTTGCCTCCTGCCCTCCTTGCCACTGCACTCCCCTCGCCCTGCCTCTCAACTCATTTATGGCTGCGCCATAGTCGCTGGCCTGGTGCAGCTTAGCCTGCTACCTGAAGTTTAGTTTTCTGTCATTATCGGGAAGTAGGCGTTGGCCGGCGTGGGCAGTTTTGTGGTCTTCGCTCACTGTGTGCTTGCGCTATGCAATATTTCACGACTTGCACCGTTCGTGTATTGTGCTATGGTTCACGAGTACAAAAGAACAACTCCTACCTGTAATTTGAAATTCTTCTAATTCGAACCAATTTTTGGGCCTGTTCGAGTTCTAATTATCGAGATATGACTTAAATTTAAAAAAAAACATCAACATTGGCAGTACGCACATCTCCTGCACATCCCAGGGCACGGAAGAAACGGCCAAAGCCGATGTTTATCCTCTGCAGCAGTTGCTCAATGTTTGGCAGCCAGCGACCCCGAGTGTCCTCCATCTCAGCCTCCAGTTGCGACAGCTGAGTCTCGTTTTCGCCAACGTCCGTCTCCAGTTGGCTGATGTCCCGCTTCCGCTGGTGGTACTCTCGCTCAACCTGCACAGGTTTTCCATGGCAAGGATCAGCGAGCATGAAACATAAGCCTTCTCTGCAGAGCAGTAGAGCACATGGGGAAAAAAAGAGAGAGAGAGACAGACAGAGAGAGATTGTGCATAAACCATCAACAATGATTACCAATGTAACCAAATGGCTGCACACTTCCAGAAAGCTATTCGCTTTATCAAAGTGCCTTTTCTGTGCCTCGGATTGCTTGGAAACTAGCGATATCATACACACTGTGGCACGCTTGCATACGCAATGCACACCTCAAGTTTCCCATTAGACATCTCCAGTGAGTGAAGTCCACCTATAATATAAAGAAATGCGTGAACGACAGCGGGATTAAAGTTGTCTTCGAGCACAGCAGCCAAATGCTCTAGCCATTAGGCGATGATCATATGCATGGTTCTCTCATGCCTAAATTGCTCTCTTAAATACCTGGCATGTGCATCACGTGCCAGTGTCTCGCATTCTTCCCTCGTGACAGTTATCGCTTTGAGATGCTGTGTCGGAATGCACTGCCTTCGGGGTTGGCCCATGAAAATTATTAGGTACAAGATACATCTGCTGCCCAGCAGATGACAAAAATAAGACAAAAATGTCTGACAGGAAGCTTCAACCATAGTTAAACCACTGACATCAATGACAGATGTTCTTACACAAGCAATTTGGCCTTGCCTACAAGAAATCACCGACTCCAATTACAAGTCTTACAAAGTGGGAGCAAAAATAAAAGTGCTTATAACCTGTGAAAGTTACTGCATACAGTTGCCGACAGATAATTTGAACTCGATGGGGACTACCTAGAGGTTTGAAAAGAGTTGTCAACACATTGCCTTCCAAAATCCAAATTCACTTGCCTGCAACCTGGTCAGTCTCTATTTCATCCACTGTCATGCTGTCGCTATAAATAGGTGAAAGTACAGACAAGGCAAACAGTGAATCTATGTGCCCTGAAAACTTGTTAAGCACAGGTCAACCTCACTGTGACAGCCGAATGACCGCAGACGTTGTCAATGCACCCCATGACACCATCCCCTATGACCACTTCAACACGACGGTGCTGCAACACAACTGCGTGTCTGTACACAGGCACCTCCAGCAGCTTCTCAATGAAGAGGAGCTCGGCTACCATCAGAACGTCTATGTCGTATGTGGTAGCCTCTCAGTGACTGTAGGCTGGACACAAACAGCCCGCTGCTGCAGGAACTGTTCCTTTAGCACCCGCCGCAGAATACTGTGGTTGGCTTGGCTAACACATCAGAAGACATGTCCCTCGAGAATCTTGCAGAGCTGGCTGACCGCATCGTTGACTCTTCAGCAAGAGGTACTGTGGCAACGACGACCGTTCTGCAGTCACACCTCGAAGATTTGCAGTCTTGCCTTGAGCAAACGATTGCCAACTTGCAGAGACCATTACTGTAGTACGGTCATTCCCTTCTTGGTCCAGCTCTTGCTCTGGCCCTCATCGCAGCACACATTGCTGGTACAGCAACAAATTCGGTGCCAGTGCCATTCCCCTTGCAGCTGGCAGGGAAACATGCCTGAGTCACTGATGGCAGCCGGCGACTCTTGCCGTACGACAAGCCGCCTGTTTTACGTCACGACAGGATTGCCAGACGATTTCTTGTGGACATAGAGGCAGAGGTCAGCGGTCTTCCTGCCACGCAACTACTGTATATCGGCAGCGCGCAGAAAAAGAAAAGCTTCCTTTCAAGCAGCCGACAGCTCTTCTATACACATGTGGCCAGCGCTCTCTTACCATCGACTTGGGCCTCCGGCGCACCTTGCGATGGGCATTCATTGTTGCAGACGTACATAGCAGACGTACGCATGGCCATATTGGGTGTCGATTTTCTGACCTACATTGCCCTTGACCTACTTCGCTGAACTGTGTGCAACAAAACAATAATCACTTACCGATGGAAGAATACTGAAACACGTACAATTTGATTGCTCGAACTGTAGGGTGTGCATGATTGCTTGGGCTGCATTTTTGTTACAGTGCTGTACTAATTACAGAGTGCTGACCTAATTTATAAGTGGTCCAAGCAGCAGTAGCAACTGTAGTCATTGAAATTCTATCAATGAGGTTCCTCCTATGGTGGTATGAAAGAAATTTGTTGTTGTAGAGTGCTTATATACATGCCCATAAACAACATAGGAAAGATAAAAATAGTATACCACCATAATCAATAATTACTAAAATAATTACTTACTGAGACATCCACAGGAAGCATGCAGCTCAGCTTCACTTCTTCTGCGTGCAACTTCTTGGCGATCTCCTCGGCCGTGGATGGAAGTGTTTGGAATTCCTGCAAAACCGTTATGATTCCTTGTCAACAACAGGGAGCAACAACTGTCAGGATGCAGTGCTTATGCAGGAAACTTATATTAGGCAGCGCCACATCCTGTCAAATTTGGAAAGCTAGCTTTCCTGTCTGCCGAGGGCACTGGAATGCACATCGTTCTATTTTTCTTAAAGGAGTACCGACATGATATTTGCGACTTTTCATACTTTTTTAAATGAACATATAAAGAATCCAAAGCCAAGAAAGTATATTTGTAAGCCTCGGAGTGCCCTAAATAATTTATTATAATGCAGTCAAACCTACCTATAATGAACTTCAATAAGACAAAATTCTTGGTATAAGTTTTTCAGGGTTTGTGCTGGTGTATATGACAAAAATTCAAGGGTTTTCAAGGACTTTCAAGGCCCTGTGTGTGGATTTTCAAGGACCACATTCCCTGTTAGAAATCTCAATAGACAGATGTTCAAGGGTAGACAGAGGCTCGAGATGATGAGAATTCGCTGAAAAATGGGAGTATCGCTGCAGCCAACATTTTAACAAAGAAACTTGTCTTCAGAAAACTATGGCTCCAGCGATACTTTCATTTTTTTTACCAATATTCATCACTGTTTGTCAGAGTTACACGCATGACCACTTTCAGCGAGTTAGAGGATGCAAACATTTATTTGCTGAAGCAGATCAACCAAGCAACAAACACTCCCTCAGTCCTTAGGTGGCCTCATTTTGCTTCTCCCGAATTTTTACGCCAATGTACAAGGTCTCCTACTGCTTGTTCTTGGCGGTCTTCCTTAGGCTGTTTAACTTCATTATGCAAGTCGGGTCACTGGTTGCCTCTGCTTTTTTTGCATATGAGTCTGCTGAAGCTGTCAATTCTGCAACAGCAGCTTCTAGTTTCTTTTTCTTCCTTCTGAGAGTTTCAATCTCTTTATCAATGCAGCATTTCTTCCTCTGTTTCGCACCTTCACGCTCCTGCTTGTTCTGCGTTTCCAAAAAGGCATGGTATTGGTTCCTCGCAGAAGCCACAGATGCTCTCAATTCCTTGGTGATGGGCACATTGAAAATGCCACCTGCCACACGTACAGCATCACAGATAATGCGCTGTGAAATGTGAGACACTTCTTTCATGTTCTCTACTGAAACCTGACGATTCATGCTGAATCCTCTCTCTACACTTTCTTGGCCATGACTAACTGTAAGCAGCAGTTTTCCAACCCTCCAAAGCTCAACATATGCTGAGCCAACCTTTAAAAGTTCATAGAAAAATTTGTCAAACGTATACGAGCCCCTTCCAAATAGCTGCAACTCATATTTGCACTCCTGTAGCAGCTCAATTAACTGTGCAAGCATAGTATCCCTTGAATGCTCATGGATTTTCTCTGCTGAAATGAGTGCATCCAAACTTTCTTTAAGCCTTCCAGACACCCATCCAGCTTTGATGACATCTGCCTGGCGTCTAGTGAAGAGAGGCCTCTCGCAATGGGATATCACATGGGGCTCTTCTCCAGGATCCTTATTGTGACGCTTAGAAGAAACTGCTTGCACTGCATGTGAAATGCAAATGCGGCTTTCACACTTACTATGTGGCTTTTAAGAAGCTGCTCGGCTGTGTGACGAACATCTATCTTCTCGAGTGGCACACGGTTGTTTAAATCTTCAAAGTCAATCTTCAGGAGGCCAGTGATTTCCACTGATGAACAAAGAACAGTAGACTTGAGAAACTTTGTTAGCAGTTTTCTGACAATATTCTCAAGGTCCTTTGCCAAAAAGAACATAACTGGCTTATCTGTCTGAAAGTGTGTCAAAAATGGCTGGAAGATCATCGCAATAGGAAGTGCAAACTTGATGTTTGCAACCCCTAGTGGGTCCCAGCGGAAGTCACAAACATTCTGAAAAGAAGCACACTTGGGAAGGTTCACTTCCTTGCTTTTTGCCACTTCCACATACTCTGACATCAGGCCAGAGAAGCAGAACCCGCTCTATCACCGGGACATTCTAAATCCGCCGATGTGCACAGAACTTGAGAGGAAACAGAGTTGGTCCGGTGACAGCTACAAAGTCTTCTCTCTGGGCAGGTGCATCAAAAAACAGCCTGCTCATACTTGAGAGCAAAATGTCCATGCTCCATTTGGATGCTGCAAGACCTGCCTTGTAGGCATTATGCACAGTGTGCAAGCTACAGCTGCCCAAGCCTAAGCACCTCACTTGATTGTTCTTCTGTAGGTGCTCCTGCAGGCCTTTGAATGCCTTGGGATTCACATCGGGTCCGTCCATTGATGCTTGCACTATTTTATGTAACGGAAGTGGTTCTAAGGCACCAAGTAGTTTTTCTTGCAGATCTTCAGCCTTGGCATGGCCCATAAACACAGATGTGAAGTAGCGTACGGTGACCGACTGTGATGCATCCCAGTACCTTAGATGAACATCCGTTTGCTTTTGCTGGCAATTCTCATTCAGAGATTCGTTGAACAAGACAACATAGTAGTCGCTTTTCTCTATCTCCCGCCACAGAGAGGAAAGAAAGAATGGCGTCAAACCATGGCACGCAATATACGAGCACTTCTGCTCCCCGCATGTGAAAGATTGTGCCACCTCAATGTCTGGAAACATCCTCTGAAATGATCCATTCACCTGTGATGATGAATGATATGAATAGTGCAATGTTATAACCTTCAATGTCCACAAAAATTTCTGCGTCAATCACAAGTTCATGCTTCTTGCATGCATCCATAAAGTTTGACGACTGCGATGGCCCTGGCTGTCGTTCATTCGCTTGACATTCAGAGATAGTCAGGAAGCGCCTTATCATGCAGCTACTCCTGGTGGCTTGCATGTGCTCTCTATGCTTTGCACTTCTTAGGTGGCTTTTTAGTGCCGACTCCCATCCATGGCAGTGATGTCAAAACAATTACAGCAAACTTTGCATTTTACCTTGTGCAGATTTGACATGTCCGGTGCAAGCCACTCTCAATAGTTGTCGTTGTTCAGCCACGACTGCTGAAATTTGCATTTTCCGGGCATTGTTGGCACACACGTTTACTGGCGCACACTACGCTACAGGTGCACAAAATGTCATGATACCGCTGTACACGCACACCCAAGCGCCACATGTGCAGTAAATCTCGCAATACAACCGCACATACACAGATGAGCGCTACACGCACACAAAATGGCACGATGGAATTGCACACGCATGCATAAGTGTTACACATGCACAAAACGTGACGATACAACCACACACGCAAGCGCTAAACACGCACAAAATGTCCCCATTTGAACACGCCAGTGGAGGCACTGACCGTGCAAACCGCACACACAGTGGCCGCCACTTCTCTACTCAACTGGAAAGTAGCACAGGAAATGGGCGAGAGGAAACGGTGGGCAAGCCAGTGTCATTGTGGCCGGACGTTCACGAGCGTCCGCTAGGCACGTGCTTACTTGACTTTGTAGGAAACTTGCACCATATTTTTAACAAAATCACAGTGGAAATTCAGGAGGGTTGAAATTTTCTCAAATACAATCACTGGAAGTTTATTAAAAATAAATATTTGGGAAATTCAAGGATTTTCAAGGATCTGCGAAAATTCCAGGACTTTCAAGGCCTTGAAAACGATCTTTTCAAATTCAAGGGTTTTCAAGGGTTTCAAGGACTCGCATGAACTGTGCTTCTTGTAGACTAAACACCTTGTATTTTTAATCTCAATATAATGAAATGTGTTTATACATGATTTCAATATAAAGAAATTTCACTACCACGAAAAAGGAAATTCAAGGCAATAAACTGAAGCTTCCGTGGATGCAGATGGCCAAACGGTTGAATAACAAGCTGCTGCTTGTAAATGCACACCTCTCAAATCATGTGCCAGCAAGAGGGATCGCCAAAGCAGAGCAGCGTCATGTTCTGTTCTGTATAAAGTCTAAGTGCGATAAGGTTCCATTGCAATCTACACACTGTGCTTTGGGTGCGAGTGTAAGCATGCAAGAGTGAGCCAAGGATGTAGGTCATTTTACAAGTGCAGTCTTCTCGCGTGAGGAAGGGAAAAGGGAAAGAGCAGTGTGAGCTCATAATAAAGCGATCAAGCGCACGTAAAAGAGGCGGGGGGGTTGTATTTCTCGCCACTCACTCTCAAATTCAACAAAATTAATTTTTTTTTCTCCATCAAATTTGCCTTTTCCGATTGCCCAATAATTGCAAAACTTTGCCGTCCCTACTATGGAAGAAAAACCGATTGGCGACTGTACTTACTAGCTTAAAAGGTCAAATTTCAATACAGTTAAACCTCAATATAGCAAAGCATTCAACATTATCACTTCTTGTCCATAGAACACCATGTATTTGGAATCTCAATATAAAAAAGTATTTTTATACACGATTTCAATATAATGGAACTTCATTGCCAACGTGAATGAATACCAAAAAAAATAACTGGAAACTTCAGTAGATGCAGATGGTCAAATGGTTAAATTAGAAGTGGGTGCTTGCGAACACACCTCTCAAAATCATGCGCTGTGCTACGAAGAGCGACCGTCGAAGCGCAACAGTATATAAATAGTGACGGAAGTGATCTGCCAACTGCACCAAACTGTGCCATGACAGACATGCAGCTAAATGCCGCACCATCTCCATATGCAGATGCACGACTCATCCATGCTGTATCTTCAAACAGAGGCTTTGTTCCCCATCTCTTTGGCGATGCCGATTATCTTCAGCAATGTGATCAAGCACAGCACATTGTTATCGGAGTTCTGATTCGGCAGTGCTGCATGCACTACTCTCTAACTACTAAACGAAAAATATTGATCAAGAAAAAAGAGGAGAATAGGCGATCATGAAAGAGGGAAGAAGGTGGCTTCCACACACAGGGGTGGGGAGAGGAGGAGGTTACTTTGGAGATAACGCAACTTTAAATGGCAGGGAACTTTGCCTTGAAGTGCAGCTTTGCGGCAGCGTCCCTTTCACTTTCATTCTTTGTCGTTGCTTTATTAGGTCCATCCGTCACTTGGGAGAGCTTACCTACTGGTTGCGATGGTGCCTTACCTCCCACTTCAACTGCTGTTCCTGAAGCAAGCTTAGTTATGGTTTCATTTATTACAGTGAAATCTCGTCAAACCATAGTTGGCCGGAGCTCGGAAAAAGTATGTACTAAACGGTAGTATTGTTTAACTGGAACAGCATGAGACTGCCCGCTTACCTGTCAAAAACGGAACTAAGTGAGAGTGGGATGAAAGGGCAAAAACATGCAGTAATTATTCACTTCGAATAAGAAAAGTCCGTTATTTTCGTTTGATGCCCCGTCAGCCTAGCAGCAAAAACAGCGGCCTCAAACTTACTGAAGCTGCGAGCTAGCATTTCAGCTAGCCCCCTCCTCTCGGCAAACACTCGCATGGCAGATTCTTCATTGGCATTGCATATTCTCGTTGCATGGGAGCAAGTCGAACAACGTAACCAACATCTTTTCACAGTCGCAGCAGCACTGCCGAGCAACTTCTTCGCATTCCAAATGCCACACGCCGTCGTCAAATGTAAATTCCTGTCATGTGCCAGAGCCGCCATCTTTGTGCCATGCTTGATGGCACATTTTCTTCTATTCTGGGCCCCCAGTGTTTTGTATCAGAGCTTCGGCATGACCAGAGTCCTAGCTTGCATGGCACCGAAATGCTGTTGATGTGGCTTCACACACAAACGCACATGGTGCTTGGAGTCCATTGTTCTGATCTGAGGGTTGTTGTTCTGCCAGGCTGCCCGATGGGGACTACACACCGCTGTGATTGCGCGACAAAAAGTGGAAACATTACATGTAAACTGTGATGTACGCAGTAAGCTGGTACGCTTTATGCAAATACAAAATGCATTATGTTCAATGGCCGCTGGGCCAGGGATTTGACTTTACTACTTTTAAAACAAAACTACTGTTTAAGCAGGTATGTTATAACGAGGCTTTACTGTAGCTCTATGTCATCTTCATCTCTCTGTTCTAAGGCTGCGAATTTGTTTGGAAGTACCAGCCTGAAATGGTCTGCTTTTACCCTTACTGCGTCTAGGTTGGCCTGTTTCTTCTTGACCAATTTTACTCTTTCTCTCTTCATAGTGAGGTGAATCCTAGACCTCACTAACGTATGATCACTACACTTTACCCCTACCTAACATTTCTAGATACTGCATTATGCCGGGATTATCAGAAAGTATGAAGTCAATTTCATTTTTTGTTTCACCATTAGGGCTTTTCCAAGTCCGCTTTCTGTTGCTATGCATCCTGAAAAAGGTGTTCATTATTCGGAGCTTATTCATTTCTGTGAATTCTACCAGCATCTCTCCTCTAGTGTTCCTACAATCGATGCCGTAGTTGCCAACTGCTTGTTCACCAGCCTGCTTTTTGCCCACTTTTGCATTGAAGTCACCCTTGACTGGAGTATACTGAGTTTGCTCTTCTCTCATTGCTAATTCAACATCTTCATACAGTTGAATCTCGATAATTTGAACTCGAAGGGGCCCGAAAATTTGTTTGAATTAAAAGAAGTTCGAATTAAAGCAAGCTAACTGAATGGAGGACTCACCTGCAGTGGCACAAGTGCACTGAGCTAACACATAAGTGTGAAGTTCCACAAGATTTGTTTACACGTATTTACAAATTACAGTCAGTTATTAGGCGTATCGGTGCTCATACTGTGATAGGAGGCGGCGGGTGCAGGTATGATAAAAGCAAGCATATGTCCCATGACAATTGCCCCTTCGAACTTTTGGTATGCTTCACCTCGTAAAACCTCTCTATTGGGGTGAAGTTGACTTTCGGAAATCGGTTATTATGCAACGTGCTGTACTTTCCGCGCTGCGAAGCCGTTCGCGAGGATTACAAAGGCAGAGTCGGCGCCATTGCTAACAGCAGCAAATTGTTTCAGTAAAAAACATGGCACCGAACACCAAAAAGCGAGGTAGCGAACGTCAGAGTAGCTAGGGCTAGCGTTGCCGTGGTGAGGCTATGGCTACCAGCGGATCTGTGTAAGAGAGCGCCGGCTTGATGTGGTGTGATAATCAAAATGGCGGTGGTGGTGGTGGCTTCGATTAATGCAATTTCAGACATGCGGTAATGGCAAAAAGTTTGGAAAGTCGGACGGCGAAGATTTATTGTGTCTGAAATTTTAGACTTTTTTATATTGTCACAAGCTGTCATGAACCACGCCTGCCGCGCAAACAACCAGATGAAAGAAAGAAGAGAACGACGTGAGCCAAGCTGCCGCGAGACCGCTCTTCAACAACCGCGCCTATCAACCAGATTCATCTGGCTCTGCATTAAAACACCTCGTGTGTAACATTTGGTGGAGCTGTGCGGGGTAACTCCCACGACCTACAACGGAGCCACCAGCACAAGAGCTACGCCGAAGCCGTCGCCTCGCCGGACTTTCGCCGTCGCGCTCAGTCATGGCCACAGAGCAAAATACCCTCACCAGCAGTGCCTCGGCGAGCCCAGTCCCTATCCAGCACTACCGAGAGCCACGCACGTTCTCGGCGAAGGCAGAGGAAGATGTGGATGAGTGGCTAACCCATTACGAAAGGGTAAGCCAATACAATAACTGGAACGCTGCCAGTCAGCTTAGGAACGTTGTTTTCTTCTTGGCCGGCACGGCGTTGGTATGGTACGACAACCACGCGGACATGCTAACTACTTGGACACGCTTCGTTGAGGAAATCAAAAAGTGTTTCGGTGACTCGGACGCAAAGAGGAAACGTGCGGAACTCACATTAGCCCAGAGAGCTCAGGTACCCGGCGAGACTTGCACTACCTACATCGAAGAAATTTTGAAGCTGTGCCGCACCGTCAACCCTCAAATGACAGAGGAAGATAAAGTGGGGCACGTGGTAAAAGGAATAGCGGAAGACGTGTACAACTTCCTCATTGGTAAAGAGAACTTGCACACTGTATCAGAACTGATACGGCACTGCCGTACGTTCGAGGCGCTGAAGACTCGCCGAATTACACCAAAGTTTGGACGGCTGGCCAATGTAACGACTGTAGCAAGTGTTGACACGAGTCCTCTGCTCCCAGACCTTTCGTCCGCCATCCGCCAGATAGTCCGCGAGGAGCTCCAGCGACATGACGAACAGGCACGTTATGCGGCGCCTCGTTGCAGCTCCTCCGTTTTCCGAGACACTTTTCGGGGAACCCCCTTCGGCTACTTGGAACCACTCGGTGAACGTCGCGGATCTTATCGGCTCCAGAGACGAACCGCATTACATTACGACCGAACCACCACGCAATGATTCGCCCCCTCAACGTTTTGATCCACGCCCACGCAACTTTCGTCCACGAAGACTCTCCGCTACCTACGACTTTCAAGGGGAAGAGCCTCGTTACCCTCAACCGATGTCTTTGGCAGATTACTTCAATCCGCATTCTGAAGTTCGCCCTTCGCCAGTGTGTTACTGCTGCGGCATGCCTGGCCATATAGCTAGGTACTGTAGCCGACGCCGAGCATCAAACTACGGATCGTCAGCGCCGACTACGCGGTCTAGCGGTCGTACACTGCGCACTCAGTGGCCAGGAGACTCCTCTTCAGGAAGCCACTTTCGAGAGGACCGATGCACCGCCCAGGAGACCTACTTTGGAGCAGAAAGAACCCGGAACCGCTACCGCTCCCCTGCCTCCGACCGTACTCTGACGCCACCACCAGCCTTCCGAGCCTCCCGATCACCATCCCCTCGGCCGCGATTCACGTCACCATCGCCTCGGCGCCGTTTCGTGTCGCCCCCGCCGGGAAACTAGCCAGCGCAGCCGATGGAGGTGAGGTCGCTGGAAAATGTGTGCTGCCGACTCAACTGCTTCCAACTATTTTCATGCTAAAGAATAAGGTTCATGTACTGATTGATGGGGTCTCCACAATGGCTTTAGTCGACACGGGAGCAACTGTCTCGGTCATGAGTGTGGGGTTTAAAGGCCTTCTGGGACGCAAGGTTATGTTTCGTTGGGACCAGTGCACAAGTTTCCGTGGAGTCAGTGGTGAAGCATTATACCCGGTTGGTGTGTGTAACGTGGATGTGTCTTTGGGTGGGAAAGTTTTTAATGCAGAGTTTACTGTTCTTCCTCGCTCCTCGCATGACGTGATTCTGGGGATTGACTTTTTGCAGTTGTGTGGTGCGAATGTTGATTGCCGGACGGGAGAACTCAGTGTCGACACCAGTGTTTCACCTGTGCTCTTTGAAGGTGAAGCTTGCCCGGAGAGTGTGCTGTGCGTGTCTGAGGATACGGTTGTGCCCGCCTTATCCGCGATGCGTGTTGCCGTCGCCTGTTCATCTCCGACTCCTATCTCGTTCGATGCTGCAGTGGAACCTGTACATCGGAACTGCCTCAAGAAAAACGTATTAGTTCCGCACTGCGTGGTCTCAGTGACCAATGGATGCGCGGGGCTGTGGGCGCTAAACTGTTCCACTGAAGCGGCAGTGCTACCTCAAGGCCTAAAGATTGCCACGTTTCCGACAGACTCTCCCGTATCGGTGGCAGTACTTGCAGAACTCCCCGATGAAGGAGCAACCAGTGTCTCGAGCTCCGGGAGCTCGAAGATACTTTCCATGATTGATAAGTCACTCAGCGATAATGAGCGTCAAGTTTTGATGGCCCTGCTTACGAAACATACCTCGGTATTCGACTTTGCGCAGCACAATGGACCGCCATCAATTCCTGCGTCCAGAACTCGTCACCGCATCAACACAGGAGCCGCCCAGCCAATCCGACAAAAACCCTATCGTGTATCCCCATCAGAACGCAAGATAATCAGTGATCAGGTCCAAGAAATGCTATGCAAAGGCGTCATTCGAGAATCATCTAGTCCTTGGGCAGCCCCCGTAATATTGGTGAAGAAGAAAGACGGTACGTGGCGGTTCTGTGTTGATTACCGTCGCCTAAACGCCGTTACTAAGAAAGATGTATATCCGCTCCCCCGAATTGACGACGCCATCGACTGTCTCTTTGCGGCATCTTACTTTTCCTCAATCGATTTACGGTCAGGTTACTGGCAAATTCCTATACACAAGGACGACAGAGAAAAGACAGCATTTGTAACACCCGACGGACTATTCGAGTTTAACGTGATGCCTTTCGGGTTGTGTAACGCGCCCGCAACGTTCGAAAGGTTCATGGACACGATATTACGCGGCTTAAAATGGGAAGTTTGCATGTGCTACTTAGACGATGTTGTGATCTTCGGGCGAACGTTTAGTGAGCACAACAAACGTTTGGATTTGGTCTTGAACTGCTTGGAGAAAGCGGGTCTTGTGCTCAATTAAAAAAAATGCCGTTTTGGGGAACGGCAAACTCTTGTGCTAGGCCATCTGGTCGCTAAAGAAGGCATCCGACCAGATCCGCAAAAGACTGCGGCCGTAGAAGCATTTAGAGTACCCAACTCTGTCAAGCAGTTAAGAAGTTTCTTGGGCTTGTGCTCCTATTTTCGCCGCTTCATTCCCCGGTTTGCTGACATAGCTCATCCCCTTACACGCCTTCTCCAAAAAGGCGTTCACTTTGAATGGACTGCAGATTGCGACTCATCATTTCGCCAGCTCAAGTTCCTGTTGACATCCCAACCAATTCTTCGCCACTTTGATCCTTCATCACCAACTGAGATTCACACCGATGCCAGTGGCGTAGGCATCGGTGCTGTGCTAGTTCAGCGTGTTGGCGACCGAAAGCACGTGATCTCTTACGCTAGCCGGTCCTTGAGCCGCTCCGAGCGCAACTACACAGTCACTGAACAAGAGTGTCTGGCGGTCATCTTCGCCGTGCAACGGTTTCGTTCGTATCTCTATGGGCACCCCTTCACTGTCGTAACAGATCATCATTCGCTATGCTGGCTTGTGAATCTGCGGGATCCCTCAGGACGACTAGCGCGCTGGGCCCTCCGTCTACAGGAATACGATTTCGTTATTTGCTACAAAAGTGGTCGGCGGCATGCTGACGCTGATTGTCTCTCTCGGATGCCACTTGAAACAACTGAATGTGATGCGGACAATTTTGATGAGTACATCGCTTTTGTGTCCCCGGAATTTCCGGATATGGGTACCGTCATATCCGAGCAGCACAAGGACGAGAGCTTACAACCGCTCTTCGCGGCAGCACAGGAGTCACCTGCGGGCAGTCGCTTTCGCCTACGGGATGGTGGCGCGCTGTATAAGAGCTACTCGACCACCGGTGCACGCTACCTTTTAGTTGTCCCCACGAACCTTCGCCACCAAGTATTACACGCCATGCACGATGACCCAACTTCCGGTCATCTTGGTTCCACACAGACACTCTACCGGGCTCAAGAACGTTTTTACTGGCCTAAGATGCGGAAAGATATCGAACGGTACGTCGCCAGCTGCTCTAAATGCCAGCGCTACAAGCGTCCGCCACAAGCGCCACATGGCCTGCTTCAACCAGTTCCCCCTTCTAGCGTCCCCTTTGAGCAAGTTGGTATAGATCTTCTGGGGCCTTTCCCGCGATCCTCCAAGGGTAATCGTTGGGTTATCGTTTGCGTAGATCACCTTACCCGCTATTGTGAGACCGCCGCATTGCCATCGGCCACAGCTACAGAAGTTTCTATCTTCTTGCTGGCTAACATTATACTCCGACATGGACCTCCTCGCATAGTAATCAGTGATCGTGGGCGACAGTTTACCGCGGACGTGGTTGAAGAAACCCTTCGTCTGTGTTCATGTAGCTTCCGCCATTCTACGCCCTACCATCCACAAACTAATGGTCTGGTCGAGCGCACAAACAGAACGCTTGCCAACATGCTGTCCATGTACGTCGATTCAGCACACAAGAATTGGGACAGTATCTTGCCTTTCATTACCTATGCCTTCAATACCGCGAGACACGAGACCACTGGTTACTCACCATTTTTCCTTCTGTATGCTCATCCGCCGCGCTACACCCTCGACACAATATTTCCCTACTTCGCTCATGACAACGAATCAATTGATGAGCTCCTATGTCGAGCAGAAGAAGCGCGACGCCTCGCTAGGCTACGCACCATAGCATCGCAGGACCGGTCCAAGATACGCTATGACGGGCGTCACCGCCACATTTACTTCAATCCTGGTGACCTTGTGTGGCTCTGGACGCCGTTGCGGAAGCGTGGCTTGTGCCAGAAGTTTCTCGCCCACTACGTCAGCCCTTACGTTATTCTGGAGCGCCTCAGCGATGTAAACTACCGCATTGCGCGTCTCACGAGCAGTGGACGACGCTCGGCCAAGGCTGAAGTGACCCACGTCGTGCGTCTGAGGCGTTACAATCCGCGAGATGACTGACTCGCCCGGCGGGCTTCGTCTGCCAGCGGGGAAATGTCACAAGCTGTCATGAACCACGCCTGCCGCGCAAACAACCAGATGAAAGAAAGAAGAGAACGACGTGAGCCAAGCTGCCGCGAGACCGCTCTTCAACAACCGCGCCTATCAACCAGATTCATCTGGCTCTGCATTAAAACACCTCGTGTGTAACAATATATTGACTCTATGGGGTGCATGGCGGCGCCATGACACTAACAGAAGTCGCTAATTCGTCACGAACAGAAGTAATCAGTGATGCTCGCCTGCACACCCCTGCGCACAAATTTCTGAACCAGCCCTTTTTTTTTTCTTCATGTGAAGCATTGAGAAGTCTCTCCTAAGCTTTCCCTCCATGGCATTGTCAGAGGAATGCTTGTCAAAAGCCCCGCCACGTGATCTGGCGCACTGCTGAGAGCATTGTCGGAGCACAGTATGTTCAAATAACTCGTCGCGAATGCTTGCGCGTTCAAATTACAGGGCGTTTTCGCCCATTGAAATACACACAGCTTGGACGGGACCATTGACGGGTCAGTTGAAATAACCCAAAAGTTCAAATGAAGCATGCTCGAATTAATGAGAGTCGACTGAAAATTGTTCTATTTCTCCACCATCGTGAGTGGAGGTTGGAGCGTAGGCTTGTACTACCTTTATTCTATACCTCCTATTTAGCTTTATTACGATTACTGCTACCCTCTCATTAATGCTGTAGAATTCATCAATGCTGCCCACTATGTTCTTATGGATTAGGAACCCTACCCCATATTGCTTCTAATCCGGAAGTCCTCTATAGCAGGGGATATTGTCGTTATTCAGCACTGTATAAACGTTATCAGTTTTTCTAGCCTCACTAAGGCCAATGACATCCCACATATTGTTTGATAGTTCCTCAAAGAATTAGGTTGCAAATCTAATAAATGCTTTCTGAGTATACCATATTTACTCGCATAATGATCGCACTCGCGTAATGATCGCACCCCTGAATTTTGTCGTCAAAATTCGATTTTTTTTATTTCCCGTGTAATGATCGCACCCTGAACTTGCCGCAGCGATATGTCGTGTGCCAAGCCTAGCTAATAATGATCGCGCTTACCATCTGTCGAATGCTACGCGAACGACTCGTCTGCACGCACCAAACATGCTTAAGTAGATGCCTCATTTCATTACTTTCATCACTTTCCGCACTTACATGGCAAAAAGAGGTACAACCACACTTGCCTTTATTATGGGTAGGCTTTATAATGGTTGTAGTCAACAAAAACAAAAAAGGCACCTTTCGATTCTTTTCATCTGCACTCGTGAGCACGCAACAAATCGCGCGTGGCAATAATAGTAGCCACGTTTACACTGATAAGTTAAAAGTGTGCCCTATTCATACGCCAACGCTTGTAACACAGCTAAGATATTCGCCCACCCTTAGCGGAAACGTGCCGTGTTAGGATAGTAGTGAAAACAGATGCCGCAGTTTCCGCAGCACGCCGGCCATGGGTTTCTGTCACTGGCAGCTAAGCGCGCCCATCTGTTTCTGTCCCCTCTAAGTGCACATGGCTGCGTTATTGCCGCAAACTTGCCGATATTAACTATATTATTCATCACTGACACGGAAGAAACTGGTTCAATGCACGTAATGTACTCACGAGAAGAAAAAAAAAAAAAATCACGTTCGGCGCGTTCGGCTTGCTCCGCCGGCCGCCATTTTTGTTTTCATCCCGCAGCAAACGCGGGACGAAAAAAAAAAGTTTTTTTTCCGCGGGAAATTTAATTCGCGTAATGATCGCACCCCTGAATTTGGGTCAATTTTTTCTGACAAAAAAGTGCGATCATTATGCGAGTAAATACGGTACATATGGTTGCCATCAAGTGGGCGTGCAGCAACTACGTTGTGCAGAGTGCAAAAGACGTAGTGCTCTTGGCACATCTGATATCCTACACCCTGTACACTGCTACTTGGCAACAAATGGGCAGAGCCAGAGATGGCTGCATCACAAAGATGAAGGCTGTAGTAGCAGCCCACATTTGACGTACCTTGGCCACGTCTGGTGGGATGGTGAACGTGCTGGATGGGCACTTGGTGGCTTCCTGGGCTTCGTGCAGCTTCTTCTGGGCCTCCCGCTTCAGCTGCAGCAGCTTCTCCCGCATGCTCTTCACCACATTCTGCATCATGGCCAATTAAAAATGAACGTGCAAAGTGCTAAGATTACACATGTACGTAATTAGCGTTTGCAAATTGGAAAGATTTAGCTTGACCATGAACTTTACACAGTTTACAGACAACAGGGTTATTGGAGCTCCTGATGGCAGTAGCAAAATCGGTAGCTACGTCTTGTGAGCTTCTTTTTTAAAGCTATTATGTGTTGAAGAAATTCTTTTCTACCAGAAGTGTTCGTGTCAAATGAAATTCACAAAGAACTGCATGTGATCAGTTGTGTTGTTGACAGCTCTTTACACCGGCAGTTAGGAGTAATATAATGGCAATCAGGAGAGGTTCTGTGAAACTAAAAAAAAGCTGGTGAGGTTCCTTACAGAGGTTCCTCCACTTTATTGAAGTGGAGAAAGCCACTTGAAATGAAAACAGGCTATTTCAGAAATAATTTGCTGCACAAAGTAATTCAATGCGATCAGTAGAAGCGCAGTTATTGGCAGTCAAACATGGCCTCCGCTGTGCTCCCGTTCCTTCTTCAGTGCCTTGCACTGCAAAGGCTACGGCACAGCGGAGCGTACCCACAACGCTCCACCTTCTAAATGTCATCGTGGCGCACTATTCAAATTTCATTTTGGATGTTGACGTAGACGCCATGACTTCTACCTTTGGTGCCTACAATGCGCTAAACATATGCCAAACGCGGTTGTCCTCAGCGAGACGCAGTGTGCTTATCCAGTGGACTCATGGTGGCATTCCATGGCGGCTGCACTATCTACGCTCTGTAGCTGTCCACAGCTACCAATAGCAGTCGTATATGGGAATCCACTTTATTACGAAATAAAGTATAAGACCTTCCTCCTTAAGAGTAGGGAGGCAGGCTTCTGTTGAAAAGTGCGTTGAGAGGAAGGTGATTTTGCGATCCACTTGCGAGCTCCACACACTGCGTACGAAAGCAAAACTTGGCTGAGATCTTCACAGCAGCCTATGCTACCCGCAAAATGTTATTTCACCAAGCCCGAGGGGTAGTTCTTCAGGGCCCCTTTAAGACCAGAAAGACCAAGAACCATTGCCCTGTTGTGTTCTTAGGGTATCACTGACTAGAAATAGCTTCTAGGCTTGCACACCCCATGACATTTCAATCTGGACAGACCAATACAGTCAAATCTCAATATAGCGAATCATGCAGGCCACTGAAAATCGTTCGTTATTTTGCAATATCATTGTAATAAAAAACTTGCAGTTTTAAGCCAGTGCACAAACCTAGAAATGAAAATGACATACCTTAGTAGTAGACACATGTGCAGACAAGCATACCCTCAAATAAAAATGTTTCACTCACTTCAAAGCTGCTTTATTTCAAGAAATCAGTGATTTTCTTCTGGCGCGTGCAACACGCATGACCAATTAGGAATGCGTCTACATTTTCGACTTAGCGCAATACCTCATCGAGTACGCCATTGCACCAAGCGATGAGAGTGCGGACTTTGTTCATGTGCACTATAACATCAATGTTCGACTCAATCTTATCTTCTGTGTTCGGTGACCCACAGTCATTTTCCTTCGGGTCGTCATCGTCACTCGAGACGTCGTGAATTCAGTTAACGATCTCTTCGGTTGTCAGGTTTGCCACCATTAATGCTGTGCTGTGGCTCTCCAAGTAGTCATCGAAGGAAGAGATGGCAGGCAGCAAATCCGCAACCTCAGTCCTGAGGTCTCCTGGGTTGTTGTCGGTCACCTCCAGGTCATCTTCAAGCTGCGCAGACGCTTTGACAAGTCCTGCTTTTCACCAGCAGTTGCTTATGGTGAGCACTTTCAAGTTCCACTAAGCTCCTGTGAGCATTTCCCCTGCCTGACGAATATTGATTGCAGTCGGCTGCTTTAGCTGGAGGTTGATAATCAACCGCTGTACAAGGCGCTTATGGAATTCTGCTTTCACACTATTTATAATGCCCTGTTCTAGGGGCTGCAGCAAGGACATGTTGTTTGGCAGCAGAAACTCCACGCGAATGTGCGTCAAGCAAACATTCACAATGTGAGCAAAGCAGTTGTTGACAACCAGTAGAATTCTTCAGTAATCCCTCTTCATTTGGTCGTCGAGTGTGATGAGACACTCAGAAAAGAGTTCTCTGGTCATCCAGGCTCCTTAGCTGGCGTGGTAGTCATTTGGTAACAACCTGATGTTTTTCATGCAGCAAGGCTTCACATACTTGCCGATGACGAGTGGTTTAATTTTCTTCATGCCTATTGCATTGCAGCAGAGCAAGACTGTCACGCGAAGATGTGATTTCTTCCCTCCTTTGCACTGCTACCCTTTGAAGTGCATTGTCCGGTGTGGCAGGAACTGACGAAAACATGCGGTCTCATCCGTGTTGAAAATATCGCCATAGAGTACGATTCAGTCACCTCTAAAAACTATCATTGCACCAGAAATCTGCGCCTTCCCTGTCAGCAGCCTTTTCTTCACCCGAGACTACATGCCAAGTTATTCCGTTCCTCTGGCGGAAACAAAAAATCCAACCTGCACTGGCATCGAACCCAATTATTTCAAGTGCATCGGCAAATTTGTGGGCTTTTTCTTGGAGCATCAGGCAAGACACATCCCATGTTTGGCCCAATGTCTGTTTTACAATCTGGCATTTTTAAACCACGCGACAACAGCTTGGTCCACATTTTGAAAGTTTCCCAGTCGCAGCCATTTCCTAGAAGGAGCGAGGTGCGATTCTTGGTGAAGCTTGACAATCTTGTTTCGGCCTTTGAAAATGGTTGTGATGGTCGATGGGGCAATGCCATTCTGTCTGCACACAAAGATTTGCTTTTTCCCTGCGTCAATTTCCTGCAATACACTCGAACCCGACTATATCGAACTCGTTTACATCGAATTATTCTATATATAGCAAAAATTCTGCGTACATCGAACAAAAGTAGCAGGGACTCCTGATATATAGAACGCCAAGTGGCGGAAAAATGCCCCCAGAAGTTGGCTTTCCCTCCCCGCAACCGCGGCTCCATCCAACCGCTCTCCCTACCGTGACTGTGCTGCGTTGAGCGAGCCGTCAACACCCCCCTGCAAAAAAATGACCCTGGGCCACCAGCAGCGCTTGCTCAGACAGCCAGTCAGAGGCTCTTGTGCCCTCGCCGTGCAAGATGGCGAAAGTGCGAGTGGGCTTGTGGGCCTTCTCAAGCATTGTAGCCGTGATGAAAAGGCAGAATTCGCCTTTCATCGTGAAGCTCAAAATCATAAATCGGGTCGAACACGGTGACAAGTCGGATGTCCCTGCAGCGTGCAAGATTCCAAGGAGCACTCTCAGCACGATCTTGAATAATAAGGGGGAGATTAGGGCTAAAGTGGCCAAACTCGCAACCGGGTGCCCGTGGCGCCCGACGCGTATGCACGGCGGTGTATGAGTGGTTCATCCGAAATTGCTTCAGCCGTGCCAGCTTCCGCATGCTCGGCGATGACTGAATTCTGATGAATGCAATGAAGCCGTTGCCGGTGTTGCTGAACTATGGAGCGAGCTGTCAGAATTTTCGGAAGCTGTTGGCGAATCAATGGTGGACGAGTTCGTGAGTGCAAATGATGGTGTCCCGACCACGGCAGAGCCCAAAAACGAAGACCACATTGCCAACATCGTACCGAGCACAAGTGAAATTGGGCACAATGAGGAAAGCAATGACGCTCCTTTGCCCACGTCCTCCAAAGTGATTGGTGCGCTTGCACTAGTCCTGTGCTTCTGCGCGAATGCAGAAGGTGGCGGCCTCAGCTGCTCCGACTCCTTAGACAATGTGGAGAAGTGCGTGCGTCACAGGCAGCGAAATTGCCAAAGCAGAAGAAAATGCAGGACTATTTCATGCGAAATTAAGCTAATTCCATCAATAAGTGATTTTATAAATGGTATGTGCTTTTATGACACCCAATTATTTAGCAGGCTTATATTGAATTATGCTCTATATCGAACCGAAAGGAGTATTTTTGCGAGTTCGATATAGCCGGGTTCGACCAATTTGTCCAATTTGTCCTGCAGTGAAAACTGCTTTTGCTTCCTCATGGCGCCATTGCTAGCTGTATTCATCATTGGATCTCACGCGAACATCGCCAAACCTTTCTAGTGAAGTGCTTGGTGAAGTTTGTGGTGAAGCAATTGGCACTCGACATAAAGATGATGATAGCTACTGTGACATGGTGATGATTATAGCTACTGCGCTTGCGGTTTCTGTTTCATGCAAGAGTTGCAGCGCTGTTACTTTTAGCCGAATTCCTAACACTGATGTTCCTCAGTTATAAAGAGGAAAATAAGCTAAGTGCATTATTCTGAAATGTGTGCTGTATAGAAATTCGTAGTTCTGAAATATCGTTACATTGAAAATATAGGCAATCTGGCAGGGGTCTTTAAAATATTTGTAAATTTGAGAAATTCGTTAATGTGGGGTTCATAGTAATGAGATTTGACTGTAGTCTGTATGAAGAGGATAGGATGCTAGCAATGGTTGGTGTGTGTGCATGTGCATGCATGGATGCGTGTTTTGTTTCTCCTCTCTCTGTGAAAAGCGTGATTTGCAGTAAGGGTCACACATTTAGATTATGCCGTGTCATCACGTGCAGGAATCAGAGTTCGCTGGGATTTGTTGCCACAACACATCGCAGCATTTCTTGTAAACTTTTGCTGATGGGTGAAAGCGAAGTGATAAGGCAAGGAAGTCAGGATAATGCATACACTGCAGCTCGTCTCTGTATAGAGCTTTTGCATGGTCTTTGAAAAAAAGATCACTATTGCTATGCCAGTCACTAGGCATTGCATCTGCATTTCACTGACTAGAAAGCATTGGCACAGGTTACTGACAATGCAATGATCATGCAACATGTTCATGCAATCAGACTACCAAAAAGCACTGTAAAAACAACTCTTCAGGCACTTCATAGTGGATTTGGACGACAAAATCAATTGTTACTTCAGTTTGTAGACTAGCCATCACAAGACCCAGATGCACTGGATCATGCTGAATTCAATGCACTGCAGGCCATGTGCTCAGGCTAGTGTCTTCTGTCTACTATTCGGTGCCACTTAGTCACATAACGTTCTATCTGTGGAATAAATAGGCAATTCTGTCCACATATTGCAAGAATCCAGCTACTAATATGAATGCCTTAGCACCCCTCCATAATGTCAGCTGCAGTGCATGGACTTGGCGTAAGGGCATACAGAAACGGAAAAAAGTGGCGAGTCTGCTTTATACCATACCTCCACAGAGTGGTACTCATTCTGGGCCGCCCTGAGCTTTTCCTCAGCATTCTTCTTGTCAGTCACAGCCTTTACCATGTCCAGGCGATGCTCAGCAAACAGACGGTGCTTCTTGTAGCAGGCCTGAAAAAGCGGGCAGCCATAATTGCTACGTTATCCAGTCTGTAATGTATGACTATTATTAATTTAGGTACCACAGGCAGCTCGAAAATTTAATTAAATTATGGGGTTTCACATGCAAAAACCATATGATTATGAGGCACACCATAGTGGAGAACTCTTGGTTAATTTTGACCACCTGGGGTTCTTTAACGTGCACATAATGCACGGTACACAGGCGTTCTCGCTTTTTGCCCCCATTGAAATGAGACCATTGCAGTCGGAATTCGATTTCGCACCTTTGCACTTAGCCATGCCAAAGCCACTATGCCACCATGGCAGGTCACAGGCAGCCTGAAGATACACACACACTAATGGAGTATAAATGGCAACGCTGTAATGTTATAAGGAACAAAAGCATATGAACTAAGTGTGCATTCATTACAGTTGAGTCTGAACACATACAATTCCATTAATTAAGCTCCGGTTAATTCGATATCTTGGTTAATTCGACCCCGACCAAAAGTTCTGGCTGGCGCCCATGCATTTCTATGGGCCCAAACTTTTCTTGTTTTAACCCTAAAATTAGCCTTCACAGGATAATTCAAACTTTACCAGTCAGCCCACACCTGCCTGGCCCCTATGGTGACTCATACAGCAACCTGTTTAGTGGCAGCGTCTGTCTTGGCGGAGCTTAGGGGACAGTGAACGTGTTGAATGCACATCATTTCCCATTGAAAACACATATTTGCAACCTTCCCCCTGGGAGGATCTTCAAGCGATAACTGCAGCTCACGATGTCTGATTAAGGTATTTACCCAATTCTAATGTGCACTCTTTCCCTTTTTTTTTTCTTTTTTCAAGAAAACTGGGTTGAAAATTGCCTGCGCAGTGAAATCAGCCACGAAACCAAAACTGCCTTTGCAGCGTTCTAATGCTTGACCGCGTAACAAACATATTGTGGCGAAGCTGAACTTAGGAAATCATCCACCATTGTGCAACGCATCTCACCCACTCAGGGTGCCTACCAAGTTGACATTTCCAAATTCCTCGAGTTTTCCAGGTTTTCCCTGAGTGCGTTTGAAAAATTCCCTGAGTGATGCAGAACTATGTTTCATGTCAAGACGGGCTGAAACCATATCGCCCGATCCTGTCACTCCCAGCAAGCATATGAAAAAAATTTAAAAGAAAACGTCCAATTTGAATACTAAGGAGTATTATTTACGTTATTCAAAAAGAGAATAGAAGGGAGGGGTCAGTAAAATGCACAGAAAATAACATGTCTTCGAAAAAAATTGCAAATGGAGTCAAACATTATCAAATACGAAAAAAAGGAGATGCATACAGAAGCAAATATTTTCGAACATGAGCTATTTCTATCAACTGATAGCAAGCTCAGCAGTATGAGGCCCGAACTTTGCCACAATTGCGATTCTCTCTCAACAGCTAGTAAGTCAACCTGAACTGTCCTGACATACTCTCAACCCGTGCACGATGCCTCAATGTTGTGTTTCACCACTTTAAAGAGTTTATTTTGGTTTGGATGAGGGACACCTGCATCTTGGCATCAGCCAACACTTTTTTTTTAGCGCAAGCTCCTTCAAAATGGCGGCAGCACGCTTCCTTTCCCATTCATTCCTCAATGCATCGGTCCTTTCTGTTCTTGCCATCCTTCAGCCACTCTTTTGCCCCACGGACCATTTGTAGCATCTTATTAGTTAGTTGCACAGTCCACGTCTGGTTTTCCGAATTCCCTAGGGGCCACGAAAACGTCGGAAAAATCGGCCAGTTGGAAAAAATAAATGCATGTCATTTACTGCCCTTAGGGGCTCAAATGGCCACAGGCACATTCGAAAATTATCTGAAGGCCTGTCTGTACACGTATTAGGCATATCGGTGCTCGTACTGTGACAGGAAATACTGGGTGCACGCGTGTATAATTAAGGAATACATACTGTGTCCCGCGGCAATAGCCCCTTCCCACGCTTATGCTTCACTGCAATGCTTTTGCATATGCTTCACCAAGTAACATTTCTGTGCAGAGGCAAAGATGACTTTCGGGAACCGGCATTATGCAACTCACCATGCTTTCCAAGCTTTTAAGCCAATCACGAGGACCACAAAGGCGGAGCGGAGTCTGTGCCATTGCTGGCAGCAGCGAATTATTTCAATAAAAAACACGGCACCCAACAGCAAGAAGCTTCATAGCGAACGTCGAAGCAGCTAGGCGTAGCATTGCTGCAGTGGTGGCTATGGCTGCCAGCCGATCTGCGTGCCAGAGTACCGGCTCGAGGTGGCAAGGTAATCAAAATGGCAGTGGTAGTGGCTTTGATTATTGCCGTTTGGGACCTGCGGTCATGGCAAAACGGCTGGAAAATCGGACGGCAAAGAGTTTTTGCGTCTGAAATTTCAGACGTTCTGATATATTGACTCTATGGGGTACGTGGTGGTGCCGCGAAGCCATTCACATTATCGGGAATCCAGAAAGTCGGTCGTTTACTGTATACTGTCAACTCCTGCAGCCGACGACAGGGCGTCAAAGGCGATTCATTACGATTTTTGTCTGTAACTCGAGCCAGCATTACCACGACTTTCTACCCTTTCAATAAAATTACCGCTAATTTTCCCTGATAGAGGCACAAATTCCCCGAGTTTTCCCCGAATTTTTCCAGACTACTCAAAATCCCTGAGAATTCCCGGTTTTCCCGGTTGGTAGACACCCTGCCACTTTTCTGGATAAAAAAAAGGGTCCACATTAGATTTGTACTTTGCTTAGGGCATTAATATTATTTCTATGTTAGCATTTTTAGTTTGGACACACAGAAAGTGGGCACATACTGCCAAATGTATCAGCGGTGTGCTTTGACACTTTTTATGCATCTTGTTTAAAAAACAATTCAACCTGCCAGATAATTCAATTAGTTTCTTCAGTCCCGTCATGGTCGAATTAACAGAAGTCAACTGTATAATAAACACAAATATAACAAATTATGGGATATAATGAAGGTATATATTCATGTCAAGTGCTATTTCATTTAACAAGGTTCAAGTGCACTAGTAGAAAAGAAAAAAAAGAAGAAAACAGCACAACAGGCTCAGACTAAGAAAAGTAGTGGATGCCACAAGCACTGAACTTGTCATTAAAATCAGCAAGATTAGCAAGTATAATGATCACAAAAAGCAACAGAAGAGACAGAGCAGGAGAAAAAGACGTGCACTCAGTGGCAGCAAGGGACAACGGGCAATCCAAAAGAACAATACTAAATAACAGAAACATATAGTATATAAATTTTGTGGAAGTTGTGAGCTGGCAACCACTTTTACAGTTGGATGGGCACCGACAAAGTCGTCTTCAGATTCACACGAAATGCTGGGGAAAAAAATAAGCTGGTCTAATCCACAGAGGTTGATCACCGTAAGTGAAGCTTTCCCATCCATTCCACCACTACAGCTTGCTAACATGCCTGCCCAAATTCGGTGTTGCTCAAATTGGTACAACACCGAACGACATTGAACGGAACTACTCTCCACACAATCCGATCAATGCAGCATTAAAACCAGTCTGACGGCACAAATAAAACCTTCCCTTTAAGCAGGGTTTGGGTATGGGCTAGTTGGTATTCCATTGTAAACATCCCTTATGGCATATACATAGACAGAAGGACCGAAAGAACGACAAAGACAAGCACCGAGTTCCAACAGATTTTTACTTTGAGTAACCAGCATGTATATATACAAAGACAGCAAGACGAAAGCGCACCCTCTAAAGCACGAAGCCAGCATTCAAAATTGAAAGGAACCATAACTGCCTCCTTAAAGGGCCCCTCACCAGGTCTGGCCATTTTGAGCTGATAAGCACAAAGCATACAATGCACTCTAACGATCGTGTTTGCAAAGAATTACATCGCTATGCACCGTGGAAAGGCCAGAAATTCAATGCGAACGCTGTTTTCCCCTTCCTTCGCGGCAACCGCGCTCCGAGCCGGACAGTGACATACTAGTGTCCCTGCGCCTATGCATTCGTGTCCGCGGTGTGACATCGCTCATGGTGACACGTGACCTCGAGGATTATTCAAGGCAACATCTGTTATTTGTGTGATCTGTTGCTTGAATTGAGAAACTGAAGTTTAGAGAAACAATAAAACATGCAAACAGAATGCTTGCGTATTTTTTGTTTTACTTCGCATGGAAGCAACAGAAATATACTTCTGCCTCGTCTGCCTGTTCCCATGGTCATGCAGTCACCGAAACTATGCCATTTTCTACCATGTTCCCACGTATATCATGCTCTGCGATCCGCTTGTTCTGCCCCAGTATTCATGTAGCACTTAATTATACCGATAGTCATGTGTCCCTATGCACGGTGTGCAAAATCGTGTGCTGCACGAAATGAGGCAATCACAACAGCCTGTGCGCAACACCGTCAGCGGAAATGCACAGCGCCAGAAAAAAAAGAATGAAGGCGGGGCCCGTGACGTATACGACATGCAATCCTCGAGGTCCGGTATGGGAGAACGCAGGGAAGGAATTTCGCTTGCGGAGGCTCGGGGCAAATGGAGAGAGTGTCTCGCTTTGCAGTGGTGCTTACCTGCTGAAATCATGGGTTTGCTGCACCGAAATATTTCTATCTCGGCTATTAATGAGCCGATCTGAAAAATTTTTGCTGCAGAACGCTCCCTAGAGGACATGTAACAACTTCCAGTATATAACTAAAATTTACTACGAGGCCTGGTGAGGGGCTCTCACAAACTTATGAAAAATAGGACAAAGAGCAGGTATCGATGTTGTTTTCTCTGTGCCTAAAAAACTTGCACCGCTTTGCGTTAGAACTAATCCTATTGCTAAGGGACATAATTCCTGTAGAAGCAATCACAGGAAGAAGTATACAGATTGTTTGACAGGTGTAGTTTACAAGATGGCCCTGAAATGTGGTCGGTCTTACATAGGGCAGACAGGTAGATGTTTAAATGCTAGATTGCAAGAACCAAGCAATAAATTGCCCAAAGGGCGGGAAGGGTTACTAGGTGTACATTGCGCACAATGCGGCTGTATTCCGCTCTTTGGAAAGACTAGTATCTTAGCTAGACATCCTAATGAAAACACTAGACTTATCATTGAAGCAGCAGAGATCGCTGAAGGTGACTCAGTAAGCCGTCAATTGCATTAACAGATAAAGAACTTGCTTTTCCCGAGGTCACACATGCGCGCTCATTCATCTTCAGGAGGCAGTTATAGTTCCTTTGAATTTTGAATGCATACTCACGATGGCTTCGTGCTTTGGAGGGGGCACTTTTGTCTTGGCGTCTTGCTATATATGCTTGCTACTCGAAATAAAAATCAATTGAAAGTCGGTGCTTGTCTTCATCGTTCTTTCGGTCCCTCTGTCTGTGTACGCGCTGTAAGTGATCTTCACTTGCAAGATTGCATAGAAGTTAGGTGACAATCTCAATTATGGCAATTATGTCCACGGACACCACATTTTCTGTATTGCAACATTGTGCGAGCATCATGCCCTAAAAATCTAGCAAAATCCAATGTGGTGCCAAAAATGTCAGTCGTCCTTATGCATTGATCCAACAGAAGTCCTACACAGTTGACTTCCATCAATCCAATCCTGACATCACTGACGATATTGTTCTAATTATCCGGCGGGCCGAATTAAACAAGAGACAGGAAAATTGTTGAAACACATCACTGACACATTTGTCAGTATTTCCTCAATTTTAACACATCCTAGAATCGAACATAAGGTATAAAAAACAAGACTTTGCCCTGAACACAACTTTGCTATAAGGAAGCGCTCCTGGATCAACAAACAGGAGTGCTGCACATGTCATCAACGCACCTCTAGTTTTTTTATGTAGTTCTTCGCTTCTTCAACTCTGCAGGCACAGATTTTTCGCTGCTCACTGGCAGCCTTCTGACGCTCCGTGTCCAGGTCGATGGCTTCACTTTGGAGTCGCTAAAGGAGAAATGCATAGCACATGATCCAAGCTGAAACTGCGTCAACGAGGCACGCAATATTGCAACACAGCATGGTGCAAAGTGTGAAATGAATGCACAGTCAAGGAGCTAACAGCCCGCCCAGCAAATTACAAGATTTCGAGACTAGATGAGCAGAGTACCAAGGCTTCCTTTGCAGACATCCTCTATAAATTTTACTCCGCATTCAGCACAATTAAAATAAAAAGAGCAGCTGAAAAAAAAAAACAATAAAATCTACTTTCCCTTGACAGACATCTTCATGCAGTATGACAGCTGCAAAGACGTAAGTAATGAAATGCAATGATCCATGTTTGTATTGTCTTAAATCATGGGCCACATGGAACCACAGGGCTAAGTGCTTTAATTCCTGTATTCAAGAACACAACTTAAGTTGAAGCCCATGCTTGACTGGATTTAAATGACCCCTGTCATGAAGGTGCTGGAGGAAATGCAATGAGCATCCTCCGGCATCAGCATGTAAGTGAAGCATGGTCTTCAACTTCAGTTGCATTCTTGAATATGGTGGTTAGAATAGTTTAATACAACGGGAGTGCAGTTTGGTATTCTTGTCTTTCAAGGACCTGCTCAGAAATAACAGGGTTCAGCTCTCAACAGAGGAGTACACGTAACAAGGGCAAGCCAAGCTGCACTTTAACTTGCAACTGAGCAGGCTACGATACTCACAGGTAAAACATAACGGCTCATTTACTTTAATGTGCAAAGGCCACAATTTGGCTGCAAAGCATACTTAAGCACAAAGCTCCGAGTTAAGTTTGACTATCTGGGGCGGATAGCTTTCAAAACAAGTAATGCTTTAGGGTTCTGATCCCCATTAAACTGCGTCTGCCACAACCCAGAATTTACTGCGTCTCTCTGTACATGATACCATGCACGGCCTGTGCACCACATGCTCAAAACAAGGGTAAGTCTTACTATAACTATAATTACATTAAGTCTGAAGTAAAATTAATCAAAGGAGTGATTTTGGTAAAAAGTAACATAAAGTAAAAAATGCGTTTGCACCTATTTAATACTATCGTCAGATAAGTGAATGTGCACAAGCTTGGTTAAAAATTGGAATAAACAGTGGAAAGGCAGTGCAACAATCACTACTTGCCAAGTTATGGAAAGGGATTGGGTTGGAATAACCTTGTGGTCTAATGAGCATGGCAACCAAATGAGATTTCATAGAAAGATAGTTTCACAAGAAATAGCTAACAATCATTATTAAAATTTCACTCTATGCGAGTTGACCCCTTTGTTTTCTTTGCAAATCAAGCATAATTCTTTGCCATGATTGCATGACCCCTTAGCCGCAATCAATCCTACCCTGCACCTGTCTCAAGATAACCAGTGAAAGCACGTCCCTTTAGCACAGTATCCATTTTTAGTAGACTGCTGCGAGGGTAAAAGTAATGGCACTAACCTGGAGGGCATTGCGTTTCTGCTCAAGCACAACACTGAGCTGTTTAATGTGCGACAGCTCGCCAATAAGCCGCTTCTGCAAAGAACAGAAAGGAAATGAAAGGAATGAAACAAGAGATCAACACTTCTACCAGTGTTTTCAATGCTGGAGGCACTCTTCCCAGGACTGAAAGTAGAGTCGACACTCGTTACAATAGAGCATAATAATCCAGCAAAAAAGGTTCATTACATACAAAGTCCGTACTATCCAAAATTAGGGCTGTGGTATGTTTTGGAATGGTGAAACTTCACATATACCACTACGTAACCCGCAAACAATTACAAAAACAATAAGAACATTGAGATTAATATAAATGTGGATAAATGGGTTGATGCGGTGATTGCACAACCACGCAACACAGCGTCTTGCTGTCCACTGTTTTTTTGGGTGCTGGTTGGCAAAATATTGACACATGGTAGTGACTGTGACAAATACAGTAACAAAACTGTAAATGACAAAACTAAATTTTTATTGGGTGAATTTGTGCCCTCAAAAGGAAGTTACACTTTAAGCACAACGATAGCGGCGAACTCAGTCAGTGGTCGGCGAAAATTTGATCAAGTCAAGCGCATCAGCTTTTATACATGAGTCGTCAAATCTTCAAAGTATTGCTGGGACCCGCATGTCTTCCACAAAGTTCTACACCATTCGCGTCGCGCAAACATGCAATCAGATTACACAAGGTTCAGTGACAGACAGTGGATGGAACCACCGATAACATTCCAGAAGCTTACGATACATGTAGGCGCTTCCTGCGCTGTGCGATCACATTTGTTAAACGGTGAAACGTGGTCGCCCAATAAAGATAAACAAGTAAACGTGTCAATATATAGCGGTTTACCTGCACTAGAACATATGAATATCCGCACAAGGGCATGATTAATGGCTGGCACAACATCAAGTAGCCAGCTGGCCAGCGTTGCCATGTCGGTTGCCTGGCCCAAGTGCACTTGTTTGTATTATCACCACCCCCGATAATACAAACATTGGCTACAGTGTTTTATAATACACAAAAGAGTGGCCTGCAGTATAAACCAATGTATTAATTCTATCTTTTACAACAAGCGACAACTGTGAAATCTGTAGCACAAACGAGAGCCGTGGTATGAGGCAAGTCCAACTCTAAGCCCATGTATGGCCACTGCTGCATTGCATGCGAGACGGCTCAACCACATCATGCACCTCGCAGTCTGGAAGCCACGAACAGCAACATATCTTTTTTTTTTGTGCAAATTGAGGCGATGAAAAATAATTCACTCTCAAAACACTGCATTTTGTGATCATCAGCGGTGGTTTTTGAAGGGCCCTACACTTCAGTTAAGCCTCATTCATGTCTGGTTAGGCTTTGCACCACCTTTGGCACTTGCTCGGCACAGAGGGTGGCGCGCATCTCTTTTTCTAGCATGGCCGTGTGCAGCCTTTTCTAGTGCATGCGCAGCCCACATGCCCTGTTTTAGAGATAATCTGTTGTGCGTGTGCAAAGAGTGAACGTGTTAAGATGGCATGGCGACATGTGCGCTGTCTTCCCATACGTTTAATACTGGTGGTTGTGTACTCGCGAGTTTTACAGACGCATGAAGCGAGAGGCAGATGATGCTCCCCGCTGCTGGCGCTTCTCATGATAGCGCTTCCCACAGTGGGAGGATGTGAAGGAGCTAACGTGAAAGCGTGGCTGGCCTCACTTCATACAGCCGATGCGAAGACATTGTCCACACAGCATGAAACCCCATCTTTGGTCGGCGACTCTCAAATTCAACAAAATGAATTTTTTTCTAATTCAAATTTGCTTTCTGTGACTTTCCCTACAATCCAAAAATTTTGCGGCCCTTTCCATGCAAGAAAATTAATCAGCGGCTGTATTTGTTTGCACAAATGTAAAATTTAGACATTACGAAATTTTGATATAACGAAGCAAAATGCCAATTTTAATGACTTGATTATACGATGTTTAACTGTATTTGCCCAAGTTCAAGATCACTGTGACGCATCTTGAAGTGCTCTCAATAGCTCAATACGAAGCAAAGTCTGCCAAGGTGCCTAACCAGGAGCAGCCAGGAGTGCGCGCACGATGGCAAGAGTGCGTGTGGTCTGACCTGAAGTTTCACATCTTTTGAGGCTAGTTCAAACTAGTCAAAATTACAGAGACCCCACAGCTATGACATCGACAAGCAGCATGGCTAGAATTTATATACTATGCGGGCGGCCATGACCGAGCATGAGCAGACGACAGTCGGCTTCTCCTGGACGTATGCAATTTTTATTGAAGTTCAAAATGCAGATTTTCACTTACCTTAGCCTGTTTATTAAACAGCACCAATAAATATCTACAGTAACAGCAGGAAAAAGCACACTGATCTAAACACCCTTCTTGATTGATTTCAGCTATTGGCCAATAGCAGCCACATATGGGAATCTGCTATACGACGAAATATAGCCACCCGAAGAGAGCGAGAAAGATTCAGTTGAAAAGAGAGTGTTTAAAAAAAAGGTGACTTTGTGCTCCGCTTGTGAGATTCATGTTCTACGCACAACTGCAAAATTTGGCTGAGATGTTCACAGCAGCACATACTATCCTGCAGACTGTTTTTTCACCGAACCCAAGGGGTGGTTCAGGACCACTTTAAATACTGGTTCTGTGGAGTGGGTGACGACGTTGCAGGTATGCAACCGAAAAATACAGCCCTGAAAATCAGTTGCTGATTGTATTTTAATTTCTTTTTTAATAGATTTTGCCTTAAGCTGGATGCAATTATAGAACAGTCCAACAATAACCAGGCATTATTGTAAAAATTGGCAGCTATCCATTGGGTGCAAGTGATGAAACAAAACAATAGTAATGAAAGAAACCTAAAATAGAAAGTTTATTACAAAAGAGGTATCATTATGACTATCAAGATTACCTTTGCCATTCTGAGCTCTTCAAGTTGTTGCTGTAGGGTCCTATCCTTTGTGTGCAGTTTCTTGACTTCAGCTGATCTTGCAGCAATCTCCTCAGCAAGAGCCTGCGAGTGGAGTTAATAAGCATACGTGCAAACTTGTATGATAGCCACAGGAGAACAAAGTTTTGGCTAAGTGAAGAACACCCCAAAAAATGGGATTTTATTTTGTATTGTTTTATTCTAGACGTGAACAGACCAAAAGAGATCGGCTAGTGCCGTTTGAAGCTGTACTTTTTCAGCACACCATGTAACAAAAAATTACATTAATAGTTTTACTAGACACTGCACTGAGCAGGCCACCATTTCAATGTTTTACCAATCAACCTACTTGAACTTCAATGAAACCTAGATTATATTTTGAGGGGAAGAAGACTGGTGCAGTGTGCTTCCGTTGCACTTTCATACACATTCATATATCTGGATAGTAATTGTTGTATAGTCTTTGCCAAGAATTTCAAGGTCACTTTTCCAGTGACAAGATATGTTGCTGGGCTCTGCAGCAGGGATACTGTAGCACGTCTCACACATTCTAGGGCGTTGAAGCTTTCAAAAGTATACAAAGGTGTACTAGTATGCTCAGTAACCTAATTTCCCTTATCACTGCCCTTACCTGCTTGTCTTTTTCCAGCTTGTTCAAGTTGGTGACATCCACAGACATCGTCAACAAGCGGGGTGCACTGAGCAGGGGTTAAACAGACAAACAAAGAATGCAATATAATATACATGTGACAGTTGATCTACCCAGCTAGTGAAACGTACATGAGAAACCAGCTCAGAAGGACAACAAACATTCACTCAAGTGAAAAAAAAGAAGAAGAAATGGAAAAGAAGGAGAGAGAGAGAAAACAAATGACAGAACTATAGCTTCCATAAGAAAAGAAGAGATTAAGGCTGGCAAACATTAACCTAGATGGTATATTACAGAGGCAGGAAAATTAGAAAAGCCTAGGAAGTAGGAGGGGGTTCAACATGTGGAAATACGAGATGGAAATGGTGGTCTCGTGATTTGATTTCAGACACCTGAAGGAATGAAAAGTAGCGCTGATGTAAGGACAGATAAGCATATTATATATAATTATATGTAAGCTGTAGCTAAAGTTAAAGTGATACATTATTGTTTTACAGATGCTTCTACCCGAATAAGCATGACACTCCCAACTACACATTTCTCCCAATTATTGCATCATCAGTAGCCTCCTTTACACGAATGCAACAGTTGTGAATCACATTGTCTTTTTTAGCCTATTGCATTAATGTAAACAGGAATGACCTGCCAGGAAGAGGCATGGCCTTATGCATTAACAGGAGCGTGAAGCCACCTCCAGTGAATTCATGTGAACAAGTGCACGGCATCAGAAGAGAGAAAACGAAAGCATGAAGCCTTATGCCACTCTCCTCCACGTGTAAAATACTCAATAAAACAGGTGTAAGCTCATTGTGAACACTGTCGTGTGAGGTTTGCATGTAAGTGGCAGCGTAATACACTCAGGTTATGCAGTAGAAAGTGCAATGTGCTACTGTTGCATTAATGTGGAGATGGCTGTTGAGCCATTCTGTAATTGTAGACTGCAATGTAGGCTGCTGAACTAATGGAATAAGTTGAAATCAATGTGCCTATTTCATCTACAGGAAACTCTTGTTAACTCCAACTCTGGTAATCGAAATATAGGCTAAGCCTAAATTTTTTTCTGGCTGTAGTTTTAACCCATGTGTTTTCCACCTCTTATCTCGAAAGGTTTTTGCACGAGGCTCCAGATATCTCAAAATCTCAACTTCAAAAATACCAGAAAAAAACCAACAGGGCAGTGTCGTTTGCAGTCGCTTTTTATCCGCCGCCAGCTCACAAGCCAAGCCAGACGCCATGCCGGACCGTGCGCCCCGCTTATCTTTCCCCTTTTTTTCTATGACCGTTCACGCACTTTAGCAGGGCAGTGTCGCTTGTCCTGCGCTCGTCCTATGTTTCCGCTTGTCCCTGTGTCATTTTTTGCGCTATGTTTCCAAGACAGACACTCTCTTTACCTACAACATACAGTAAGCTGGGACACTGCACACGGTCGCCGCGATTGATTCCCCCTAACCAGTTTCTAGCGTGAAAGGTAGGCAATCGCCGAGAGAAAACTATGTGAAATATGTTCTTATAGTGGGCTGTCTGTGTAACCAAATGGAGCATAACAGAATGAAGTTTCAATTCAGCAATCGCACGGGTTTGCGGTGACTAACTGCACGTCTGCATGCATGTCGGCGCACAATAGAGAGTCTTAGAATAGGGCTCCAAACATTTTTAGGCACCAAATAAACAGCATCGAAGCCACTGCGCATGCGCGAGACGCAAACTGCGTTTGGGTTTTGTGTCGGGCATGCTATTTCACTGATTTAGCGACAGCCCCAGAAGATTTGCGTGAACAAACATGGCTGCACCCATCGAAGCGACGTTTCTAACCTAGCACCAAACTGGGTTCGATTCGTGGTAACGCGTGAAGCTTGCATGCTAGGAAAAGTGACTGCGGTTATCACTTTCTCTTAACTAGCGAGTGTTATGAAGATTTATTCATTAGATCCCGCTGATTCCGGATTCGATCGTGGATCTTATGGCTCGTAGGTCTAACAAGAATTAGCTTGGCTCGTGAAGGCACATAACGTTGGTTACTCAGAACTAAGGGCAACTAATTGTTTCCTGCTTACAGAATAACCTCTAAATTGTAATTAAATGTGAATACACAAATATCAAAATTACTATTCTTATCATAAAACGGTATATTATATTTATTTTGAATAGCTTTTCTTTGACGCCGTAGTGGCGCTGTCAGCGGAAGACGCTATCCGCAAACGCAAAGCGCTCAAAGCCCTATTCTAAAACTCTTCACTCATGCGTGCCCCCAACAATAACACTCACAAAGCTCTTTGGGGCCCCAAACTACTGTTGGAGCCCCTATTCTAAAACTCTCTAATGTTTTGATTTCGCTGCGAGCGCGTTTTCGCACTGTGCCGTGAGCTTTATGCCACAGCATATGAGCATTTGACAGTACGCAAACAACCATTGTTGCATGTACACTATCAGAGCTGTTCAAAAATAATTTAATTATAGCTAGTGACTTCGACACCTATGGCGACTTGTGATGTGCCGTCGCAATGATTCAGTCTTTTTTTCTTTTCTTCTAAAGTCTTGGAAGCTTCAATATCATTATTTCTCAAGTTGCATTGCCCTGTATGTTTATCGGTCTTCTAAGTGAGCAATTACCCACTGCTTTTTTTTTCTTAATCCAGTAAAATATTCATTGTCTGGTGCTACATAAGCATGAACATATGCTATGCCTTTTTTTTTAATGTGCTCTTTACCATTCACTTTCCATTCGAATTAACTTTCTTTCTTTCTTTATTATCATCATAGGTGTTACAGTGCATACGCAAAAGACTGTTGGACCCAACAGCCGTAGGCTAGTGGATGGGTCCGGGTGCAAAATATAATAGACATTTGGTACAAGCATAGAGGGATCAATACACAGGATGAATGCAACACGTTAACACATTAGAAACAGGAAAATTTTTTTTTTTTTACAGCATGCATAAAAATTATCACCAGTTACATAAATTATCAAACGGCAAAGAACAGAACGCCAAGCAAATACAGGCACCAAATCAGTGGTTTATAGCTAATAAATATGATTTTAGTGCTTTGTCGAAATTTTGTGTTTTTATATTTACTTTGGAGGGTACGTTCCATGTAACCAAAGGCTATCAGGGGACACAAAATTGGTGAAGAAGAAATTGAAGTCGCCCATGAGAAAGTTCTTTCAGCAGTTCTGGACTACGGAGTTGAGATAGGTGAACTCCGGAACTATTTTACCGATGATGGGTGGCCGCGCTCACTGCAACAATTACTCAGACGCATAATCTTAGTTCGTGGACATGTACAGCATGTCTGCAAAGGGTCCATGATAACGCCATTGGGTGTGACGCGTGCCTGAAGTGGCTGCACTTTAAATATGCATCTGTCACATCTACGCCAAAAAGTAAGGTGTGGTTTTGTTGGAATTGTCATGTGTGAAATTTTTGAAAATATGCAATGTGTACAAGATATGCAAACTAATATGGGCGTGTTCAGATTACGGTAATCAAAGTCCCGTGACCATTTTCTGTTTTCAATAAAATTTTATTTGTGATGGGCAAATATGTTGACACAAACAACCCTTAGCTCTGCATGAAACGCTCCAGTTTTCTTGGGAAAAAGTTTTATATGACAAGAGGTGGAGAATGCTATTTTTGCGATTACGCAAAGTTCCAAGTCTAGGGCCCTCCTGCATGGACTTTTTTTTTTGTCATGCTTGAGTATTTTCTCATGTAAGCCTAACAACATGTACTGTTTCAAACACTAACATTTCTTTTGCTGTCTTCTTATTCTGGGAAAGGAATCCTGAACTTTTCTCTACGAGCTACGCACTACAATGAAGCCACTTTTCAGCCCAACCTTCACATAAGATGTATCGAGATTTGATCACTGATTGCTGAGAAAATATTCATGCACAAGAAAAATGTGTTGCGCATGCAGGAAGGCCCCAAACATGGAACTTAGCGAAATCGCAAGAACAGTATTATCCACCTTTTGTCATATACCATCATGGTCATGGGACCTCCATTACTGTTCTTATCTCAACATGTCCATATATATGTTCATATTTTTGTCATATGTCTCATTGTCATATGTAAATGTGGTTAAAGAGCCAGGCCCCATCTCTAGTGCAGGTGTTAAAGTACCGGGCCCCGTCAATGTAGTCACTACCTAAACATTAATAAAAATCCAGTGCTAGCAACACTGGAGAGAGGAATAAAAGACATTCAAGAAGTGCATGGCCCAAGCGCACAACGTTTTTGTGCAAAAAATATGCATTTCATTTTCACAGTTAAACCTTGATATAATCAACTTCAATATAACGAAATTCTCCATATAACAAAGTATTCACCTTTTCTTAACCTCTAGTACATAGAACAACTATGTATTTAGAACCTCAATATAATGAAGTGTGTTCGCGATTTCAATATAACGAAATTTCACTGCCACCGCAAACTAATAACAAGACAATATACGGAAACTTCTTCAGTCGCAGATGGTCAAATAATTGAATTCCAAGCGGCTGCTTGCAAACGCACCTCTCAAATCGCATACGGCATGACAAGAGTGACTGCCGAAGTGGAGCCGCATCATGTTCCCTATAAAGTCCAAGTAATAAAAGATCCTATTGCACCCCACGCACTGTGTGCTTTCAGTGCGAGTGAAAGTGTGCGATGGTGGGACAAGAAAGATGGCGGCTTCGTGAGTTCTGCCTTTGTGCATCAGCAAAGGGAAAGAGGGGAGGGGAGCAAGCTCGCGGTAACGCGATCAAGTGCGCGCGAAGGGGTGGCGTGGGGGGCAAGTTGGCGCACGTCTCGGCCATGGCTGCGCATGGCTGTAAGCGCAGCTGAGTGCATACGCAGCCGCGCACCCTGCTTTAGAGGTAATCTGCCACATGTGCAAAGCGTGGGCGTGCCAAGTCGGCATGGCATCATGTAAGCTGTCTTCCCACGCGTTTAGTATTGGAGATTGCATAATCTCGAGTTTCGGTGACGTGTTGGAGCGAGAGGCAGACGAAGCATTCGCTCTCCGCTGCCGGCGCTTTTCATGATAGCGTCACCCCAGTGAGGGCGACACTATCAGCCGTTTGGGCTGATTGCACACGAAAGCATACCACTGATGTGAAGATATTGTTGACGTGGCATGAAAGCATGTAATTCGTCGCCAACTCCCAAATTCTTCAAAAGGAATTCTTTTCTTATTCAAATCTGCTTTTTACGAGTGTCCGATAATTCAGAAAATTTTGCGGTGCCTTTCCGTGCAAGAAAAATCGGATAAGCGACTGTACTTTCATAAAAGGTCGAATTTCAATACAATGAAATTTGAATATAATGAAGCAAATTGCAGATTTTACCGACTTCGTTATATCTAGGTTTAAGTGCAATAATTTCTTTTTAGCTGCAGAACATAAGCATGAGCAAGCTTGCAACAGCAGAGATTGACAATCAGCACTACCTTTGGATCACAGTGACCTTTTCAGCGCTTTGCTGCCGCCGATTTCACCTACTTCAGGAACTTGTCTAAATGAGTTTGCCAAAAGCAAGCACCCACCTGGTGAACGAAAACTTGTGCCGCCTCCCCCCCCCCACGAGAGGGCAGCATAAGTACCATCACAATTTCCATTTGGATGCACTTCCTTGTAATCTTGAGTCACACGATCTTTCAACACTTGTTAACCTTCTGGCGAACAGCATTATTTGCAAACCTTTACGAAACATTTGTAGAGCAAGCTCGACAAACAAGCAAACAAAGACAAAATTAACAGATTAGATTGCTACAAATTTTAATAAAAGATTTATAATCTGCATGCATTGAATGTATTCACAACCAATGCTGCGCCAAAAAATGAGCAAGGAAAAAAACTGCTTACGACAGCTCCGAGGACATAGTCGTAGTCCGTGAGGGATCATACTGCGACACTTTGACGGTGTACTGAAAAATGAAAAACACATGCAAGTTACGAAAAATAATGCCTTGTTTTATATAAAAAATTTAAGCACTTACACCTCGCTACAATAAGGTTGAAGGGGGAGCCAGAACAACTCTTACATATCCACAACTTTGTTACATCCGTAATTGCCCTTTACTGCAATAGATGCCTAATGTGGTGCAAAATTTTTAAACATGCAAGAAAGACACCTTTACAGCCCTTCGAACCAGTACACGGCCATGCATGCGATGAAGTTTTATTAAAACAAAGGGAAAAGTATGTTAATCGTGTACAACACACCAACTACATCCACCTTACACAACAGCCTTATGATAGCTGCCTTCTGTTCCAATGTCATGGTCGTTTGTTTCAGTTATCCACTTGTCTCGCCCACACTGCCACGAAACCGGCGAAATGGCAACGAAGTAAAAGAGAACTAGCACACTGCAATGGTAAGTTTGTTGTGATAGGACAGCATGAGGCACACAACACTGTGCGCCGACTACGCAGCTGATCCACTGCTCTCATGTGGCTGCTGCGTGAATGAGGAAGCCAGCGTACCTCACCGAACTGACATAGCTTGGACAGCTTGTGACCTCCGAGATTGCACAAGCACCGATGCAATCATGGAAACCATGCCTAGCTGCAGCAGCCTGCAAAGCATGACAAAGATGCAACGGTCTTTGACATGTGCAGCCATGTGCAAGAAGCGGCTCACCATTGCTCAGTGTCACACAGGCTGATGCAGCTAAACATGGCCTCCAGGATAGTGCTGGTACAATTTGACAGTGGCATATCATTGTTTTGTTATGCAAGAAGTAGTTGCACAGTTGTCCCATCGCTATCTTGTGATGGTAGGCTGCTGCAGACACCGCAAACGCAGTTTTGGTTTCGTATCACTTACCACGCGGACAATTTTCAGATCAATTTTCATGGGAAAAAAAAGGTTCGTATTAGAACTGTATAAATACAAGAAGCATTCAATTTGTTAGCTACAACTCTTTGAATGAAATACTTCACAGGGTCGGCCTAAAGGATGTTTTTGGTGGAAGATGATGTGTTTGATGGAATTATTGTCCACTACAGTCAAACCCAGATAAGGTAGAACCTCGTTCATACGTTGTGGAAAAAATTGCGAGAAAAAAATATACTAACTGGGAGAATGTACGAGCCAAAGTATCTGGTGGTACTCCAGCGGCCAGAGACGCATTTTATTGTTTTCCTATTGCATTGTATTCTAAGAGGGCGATGGGAAACAAACGAAATCGAGCTGGTGGGCGTCACTGGATGCCACCAAAGTGAAATGTGATGCCCACATCGTGCCACCTGCAGCAGGGAATGGCAGCGCACTTGAATTCTCATCTACTAAAAGTGTGCAGTATGCTACCAATGACACTAAACACCATGCGCTGTAAAACAGATATATGAAGATGCTTATCGCAATATGTTTGGCGGTGATAGCTGTGAATGCGGTGTGTGCTGAACCTGGTGGAGATTTGCTAGTACCAGAATAAGAAATTGTGCGTGCCATCGTTTTCACCTGAGGAGGGCAGCTACATACCGTTCTCGATCGCGCGCACCTTGCGCCTTTTCTTGTTCACATGGGATCTGGCAGCCAGAAAACGTATACCATCGCAGTCTGCAGCAGGGAACAACGGCGCATTCTGGTTATCACCTGTTAAAAGTGTGCGCTAGGCTTCCGACGGCACCACGCATGGTGAGACAGATAGGCAAAGATGGTTGCTGCAATAGGATTGGCAGTAATAGCTGCAAATGCCGCATGCGACGACCCCGGAGAAGATTTGCTGGCACCAAAATGAGAAACTGGGGGTACGTCGGCGTTTTCACGTGAGATGGGCGGGTGAGTATTGCGGTGAAGCTGCTGCAGTGGGAAGCTATATACCGTTCTTGATCGCACGCACCTTGCATATTTTCTTATTTACACGGGATCTAGCGACCAGAAAACATACATATGATATCAGTTTCGTTCGCAGTTTTGATGATCGTTGGTGCCAAAAAGTCGTGTTTTCTGGAATCATATGAACTGGTAAAAAATTAGGGTAGCTCTATTGGGTTTCTCGATTGAAACGTTAGCGCCAGGAAAACGTATGTAACAGGAATGTATCAATGAGGTTCTACTGTATAACGAATTATTGTAAAGCAAACAGCTGTAAAATCTCCTTGAAAATTTATATATATATATATATATATATATATATATATATATATATATCATTAAATCCAGAAGTTCGTTACACCCAGGTTTAACTGTATAGAACTGGAAGGGGATCTCGAAATAGTTTGTCATATATATATATATATATATATATATATCCAGTTCTATACAGTTAAACCTGGGTGTAACGAACTTCTGGATTTAATGAAATTTTTTCATTCCCCAACATGCCATCCCCATAGAAGCCATATATTTCTGACCTCCACGTAACAAAGGCATTGTGGCACCTGACCTTGTTTTAACGAATTTTCAACGCTCATTTATTATCGTGAGCAGTAGTTCTACAAAATATTCGGATAAGCGGTTGATTGCGAGACGAAAGCATGCAATCACAGCGAGCCAGAGCAATTGATCCAGTTTGCCGAGATGATGATAATAAAAGCCGCTAGCTCCCCCAGTGCAGCTTTGTGACAAGCAGATCAGCCTCTGCATTTTTCACTTATGCATCATGACACCAGGTGCCACTACCGTGCCTGCCTGTTTTAAATTTTTTTAGGCTTACAAGTGTTGGCATGGCCAGGACTGGTGTGGCACGGTGGCAGGTGTGTGAACATGAAAGCGAACGCAACGCGAGTGCTAACTTCAGTAGTTCCTTGCATGTTTTTCATTGTGTTTCTTCGCTTCGAAAATTAGTTTGGCGAAGAAGCGCAGTTTCGTCTTTCAAGGACAAGCGTTCAATTGTGAGTGCGGTTGCCAAGGGCATGGAGGATGTCACCGTCCAGTTCAACATCCCAGCCAGCATCCTGTTGACTATCTTGAATGCCAAAGAAAGCATTTGCAGTGCTTTCTTTGGCACTCCAAACATGCCCCTAAATGGAGCGATCTTGCAGCAGAAAGCGTAGGATTTTGCGTGCATCCTGGGCGATGAGGACGTCAAAGCTAGTAATGGCTGATTGCAAAGATTTAAGAGCCAAAACAGTCGTCGGGAAAATCACTAGCGGCGAGCCTGCCTCTGCCGACAGCGACGCTTCGGCGTCGTGGGTTGCCGAGAAGCTGCCTGGCATTTTCCGCTGCTATGAGGCAGTTGAAGTCTACAATGCTGGTGAGACGGCTCTGTTTTATCACATGTTGCCAAATCGAACGCTGGCTCTTGAAGGGGAAGACTGCTGCAGTGACAAGCAAAGGAAATGCCGGGAGATGGTTTTGCTTTGCGCCAACAACAATGGCAGTGACAAACGAATCCCGTTAGTTATCAAGAAAAGTGCCCAGCCCAGATGCTTCAAGGAAATGAAGCAAATGCCAGTTAAATATGTGCCCAATTCTAAAGCATGGATGTCGCGGGCAACCTTTTCTGACCAAATGAAAGAGTTCACTGAAGACATCAAGTGATGAGGCCGCCAAATCTGCTAGCTGCTTGACAATTGTTGCATGGACTACATCGATGGTCTTCAGCTGTCAAACATTGAGTTGATATATTTTCCTCTCAATTGCACGTCCCTGATACAGCCACTGGACAAAGGAATTATCAACAGCTTCAAATGCTGCTATCACCGTCGGGTGACAGGTGAGGTCCTTCTGGACATCCATTTTAAACAGCAGACAAAGATAAACATATATCAAGTGATCGAGATGCTTGCTGCATCGTGGCGAAGTTGGAAATCAGATGGTTTCAAATTGCTTCGCCAAGGCCCAAATAAAGGTCGTTCAAGCTGGAATCTGCGATGACTCGGAGGAGCCTGAAAACCTTCCTGATGACACCAAAGCGTGGGATGCACTATGTGTGAATGGTGGAGTGCCCGACGACATCGAACTTGGCGTATTTTTGTATGCTGACAATGGCACCGTAGGTACTGATGAAATGACATATGTGGCACTTATTGAAATCATGCAAGATCGTGGTGACGAGGAAGGTGCATCAGAGGCAGATGCACTGTTTGCCATGCCTTCCACGAGAGAGGTGATGGATGCGGTGCATGATTTAGCTTCTTTGGAGTGCCGCTTGATGTCATCAGTCATGCAGAGGAAAAGCTAAAATCACGCAGTTTTTTTCTCCTGAATGAAGGTTTGAGAGGTGAGCTCACCTTAAGTGAAATCCGTCTCATTTTGTTTTTGCATGATACTTCCTGGTTTTCACCTGAAACTACATGTAACGAAAACCTGCATATAATGAAATATCACAAACTTACATCCAGGTTTAACTGCATATCCAGGTTCGACTGTAGTACTGCCAACGCAGGCACTACAAGCATCAGGGGTACCAACAGGGCTCTAATGGGGTCAGGTGCATCCGTGCCAACCAGTCAAGCTCAAATTATCCAGTGAGGGCCAATTTCAGGATCGTAATAATGAATGTTTTCATTGATAGAAATGTAGGGGTGCTGGCCATGGCCTTCTAGTAGGATCGAACTGACCCAAAAGTCTAATTTGCCGCTGTCAAATTAATGAACGTCTACTGTATTCCTCTTTTCATTTTGTCTGAATTTTATTTCAACTTAGAAAAGACTCAACAGTACCGTTAGTGCCCTTATATAAGTTATCTGAGCACACATTATCCAAAGTAACCTATAGGTTCGTGGCAAACACAGCTCAAGGACAATGGGTGGGAGGGAGGCAAATGGTATTGCTGACCAGGTTGTCCTTGGTATAGAACCGCCGGATCCCCAGTTGGCGCACTTCAGCCAGGCAGTCCTCAGTGTGTGCATCACCGACAGGGATGTCATGCACTCGGTATCGCTTGCACAGGTAGCGCATCACTCCATCAGGGGCAGAGAACAGAGACTGGATGTACGCCCGGAAGCCATACCGCCTATAGTAACAAGACAAGACACAAGATAATAAAGAAAGGAACAAATTAATGAGGGAGTCTACTCTTAAAACAATTTTCTTTATGGGTATTATTTCGTAAGAACTTGTAGATTTTATGCACTTTGATATGCCAAATTCCTAAAAATTATTCATAACAGCGAACCCATTTATAGAGAACTCTATAACTCCGCGATAAGTGGTCGTTGTATCAAGTCAGCATTATATGTGGACTTTCCCTTCAAAGCGCAAACAAAATTATTGACACTATAGCTGGCATCAGTAGTTGTGATTAGACACCACTTTGCTACAAAAATATAATTTTCAGTACCTTCATTTTCTTTCCCGATACCTTTCCGCATCTAACAAGGTTTCCGTTAAAAACGTCATCTGTAAAACAAAATGCAGCATTGCAGCTTTTTCGAAACGGCGTCCAGGCAGTTCCAATCACTTGCCATTTTGAAACTACAAGCGCAGCTGCCACCATTTTTTCTTCAAGCTCATGATAGGTTTTATTATCAGCAGCATGCAAGTGGATTCTGAATACGACAGCGAAGCATTCTAGTTGGCTGGAAGTGTAAGGTACTACAGCATGCAGGCATTTTGCAAATGTATGGCTACAGCATCAGACATGAGTCGCACATTGAGACCCTCGAAGTTACGTTTTCAATGTTCCTTCAGCAGAATAAGTATGAAGTTCAAAAGGCAGAACGCCACAGCGAACCATTATCAGCAACTACATAAGCAAAGCATCCATGAACTGTGATCTTCCAATAACAACGCAGTAACCGCCGACTCTGCAAGTTCGGTCTGTGACAAATGAAAGTATGTTTGTGGATCTGTTGTAACAGGTGTTGGCTGACTAGGAGGCTATCATAGTGGCATACATCTTGTGCTGCCACAAGATACAGTGAAGTCCACTTATAACGATATCAAGAAGAATGAAAAATTTATAACCGAGCATCGCTATATCAGGACTGCCAGAAAAAAATAAAGAAAAGCTGCCGAACATACTTCCGTAGCTCCGAAACCAAATTTCCCACTTAGGATAAAAAATTGGCATGGTAGAAAGTAGGCTGTGACAAATTTTAAAAGTTAATTTATACCTCTAAGCAGTGTGTCAAGCGTTAGGCGCCCTGAAATAGTCAGTTCCAGGTTCACAACTATAGTATGCATCGCGTCCAGCGGCTGCGCGAACACTGGCGGCTATAATTTAGCATGCGCAACATCAGTGAGCAATTCTATCGACGACAGCGCACTTTGCGCGAACATTGGGGTCTGTTACATTCGAATGGCGGGGGCTGGCGATCTTCGGGGAAGCGACCGACGGAAAGGCGCCACCATGTCTGCTGCGACGACTTGCTTTGAAAAGGCAATATGTCAGTCCCCAGCCCATCAGCGCCACCATGGCTGCGGCGGCCACTCGTTTTGTAAGGAGGACAATGTACCGCGTCCACAAAGGAATGACGCCGAGATGTCGAGACGCAGTCGGCGAAGCAAGTATTGTTAGTGTGTATACCGACACCGTCATGGTCTGTTTGGAGCAGGGGAGCTCCGGGAAGATGTTTGGCAGTGCCATCTCACGCAGCTTAGAAGTCGTCAGTTGACGCGGCGGCCATTGACAGACACGGCGGCCATTGACTGCAGTGTCGACTCTGGGCTAAAGAGGCGCCTGCTCAGGGCAGCACCGTGTCTGCGAGAACCCTCTCACCTTGGTGTGGTCAGTGCAACCTGTGCGGAAGTGACTGCGTAAACCCTCCTTCTCAAAGGCGGGCCAGCTACAATAACTTTGGACGCTCCGTTTGGTCGACCGGCTGTTTTCCCTCACCTAGGGATCTAGGGAGGACAGAGTGTTTATAAGCAGCCGTTGCACGGTTTCTGAGTAGGCATTCTCGCTCAGTCATGCTAAACTGATGAACTGTAACGTTCTCATGTAGATAATGTAAATAAATCCCATATTCCTCGTTCTCTATGAGAACGTCTCTCCCTTGAACAACGTCCTCAGCGTGGATAAGTTGGACAACGGCATGGGCCAGCTACCATCTATTTCATGCCCGACCCCAAACATTACAGGTCGGTGTCGAAGACAGGTCACTGTCAATCTTGTTGTCATTGCTGCTGCTGTCGTTGCCTCTGTCACACTATGCCACCGTCTGTGTAGTGACAACAATCGCCCCGTTGGAGACGCTTCGCAGAACGAGGCAGTGCTATCTGCAATCAGAAATTCTTCTATCGAAGCACTACCTATTTTATCGCCAGTAGCGATGTGCTCCCAGAGTTAATGTCAGCGGCTGCTACTGTGTTGATTTCACACATGGGGGTTTTGGGCCCTGGCGCACAAAGCCCGCCGTTTCCATTGATCGGCATGATCACTAGTTGTAGGCTTCATAATTGTGGCTGCACATGCAGTTTTCGAAATGGTCAATATCATCAACTGCGCGAGCTCGTACCATGAGTCTTGCAGAACTTGCAGCTTCATCCCAAGCGACACAGCTTTGCACTCTGCGAGCGCACCGACTGCTGCTTTTGCTGCACATTTCAACACTCACTGAGGAAGAGAGGGATATAAAGTCCATCAGTATAGATATTTGTGCTTGTTGGTGTAACATTTTGCAATTGTTTTTTAGTGCAAACAGCACAAGGTCGTAGAGAAGAAAACAGACACATACAGGCACGAATAGGTGGAATAGGGAGATTGTAGAAAGAGAGCGCGGGCGTGGTCTGCTTCGCGCTTTTATTTTTCTCTGGACGCTCGGCGGCAATGTCGACGCGAAACAGCTGGCGCCATCTTGAGGCGTGCTGCGCCAACTTGCAATGCTCTACGTGGCTTTTGCTATCGGCGCGCTATGCGGTAACGGTGGCACCTACAAACTCGCATAGGCAAACTTTTCGCTCTGTCTCGGTTAAGAGGAACTTAGCAACTCGAATTTCACGATTATTCTGCATGGAAAACACCGCCCAAAAGGCAGAATTTCAATCGTTATATCCGATACGCAGTGAATAACATATTATATACAGGATTTTTTTCTCCTAGCCCTAATTCATAAGTTTATACTTTGAAGCCGATTCATCGTTATAATCAATATATTGTTATATGTGGTATCATTGTATATGGACTGCACTGTAGTGGCCCCATATTATCACAAGCTCTTATTTCCATGAATCTTTTTCTTTTGCTATCCCCCCATCTTTCAACATCTTTAGCAGTTTTTCAAGAACAGAATTTATTTTTATTAGAACATGGTGCAACATTCGTGATATCGTAGGACAAACCTAAACTTGCAAACATAAAGGGAGATTTGGTAAGTATGCTAATTATGTAACACCTATAAGCGTAACACAAACTGCATCTGCACCATGTGGGACCTTACCTGATCTCGGCAAGTGGCCTGCGTGGCTTGAAGGACTCCAAGCTCTCTAATGGAACAACAACTCCATTGATTCGGAGATTCCGAGTATCTCTAATGGTTCCCAGAAATGTGTTGAGGTCTTCTGCGTATTCTGCCACGAACGCCAGCAGGTCTTTCGCTGGAATCTGTGCCTCAACGTACTTGGCATCACCAGAGTTCAGCAAGTCAATCTGCGAATACACCAGAGGTATCTCATGTATCATGATGCGCGCCACTTGAATAAATTTTTCTTGTTGCCACCACTGCCGTATTATCTGCATAGGGTTGGCTTAGCTTGCGCACCTCGACAGCAGCATAGTCAGTTCATTTTTCTTTTGCTCCAATTAACTACTGCTGGAATGGTGGTGAATGAACTGTGGCTTATGACACAGCGCAAACTCACATTGTATTGCATAAAACCCACTGTGGTGAAATAGTGGCTTTGGTGTTGCGCTGCTAAGCCTGAGGGTGCGGAATGAAATTCTGGCCATAGGTGCCGCATTTCAATGGGGGCAAAACGCCCAAACACCCATGTACCTTGCATTGGGCACGCGTTAAGAATCGAAGGTTCAGTGTCCAGAGTCCAAATTAATCCAGAGTACCCCACTATGGCATGTCTCATAATGAAATTGTGGCTTTGGCACATAACACCTATGCATTTGTTTTCTGAGTTACACATTACAATTCCAAATTTCTAGTCTAGCTAGAAAAGAAGCCAGCAAACAACATTTTGCTCAGTTTTCTACACTATCTCTTTGAAAAAGCCACAGTTTGGCTCAAAAGGTGAAACATTGATTGCGATAGCAAATTAGTGGACAGCTATACAAAGTGAGGATAGCAGCTTTATCAGGCACACAAACTTGTAAACGCATACTACCTAAATTAACAAGTATGGTGTCATGCGCACACAAGCCAACATGAACATGTCGCACTCGATGACTGCGGAAACCCACTGTCAAAACGCTGGAGTGAGGAAACATTGCAGCAGCAGCGAGTGAATTGACCTTTGTGCTGCTGCTCGCATCAACGCAAAGTATGCCGCAAAAACGCAGCGCACGGCAGACCCTGCCCCTTCACAGATGGCTTTCAAAATACAGCGGCCCGGCTGGGCTTGCACAGCCACCCAGGCTACACAGAGTATAATGCGCCCCCCCCTCACTACCCTCCCCCAGAAGCCTGGTGCGCGATGGAAGGTACCACGATTCCTCAACACTTTCCGCCGTTGCATGCGTAACACTGCGCCGGCCGCATGCTTTCGCCTACACATACAGCATATGGCGCACGGCGTCATAGCCATTGGACTTTATAAGGAATCTCATGGCAACGCTAACTGCAGAAATGCACCATATAATTGGTCCATATAATTGCTATCGCAATAATAAAAGCAGCTGAAGACATTCATGCTTCTGAACAATGAACTAAGACAGATTGTGCTATACACCGCAAGAACCTTTCTTGCACAACTGCATGTGGCACAGATTTTTTCGTTTCTTAAGTGTGGGTTAAAAAGTATCAATCACACATATCAAGCCGCGTGCATGATTTGCAGAAATTGAAGAGCATTGCATATTCTGCTCGGAGGAGCCAAACAAGCGTTCAACCATGACTCGCAAAAAAAAATCATATCTTGTGTTGTTTACAGCCGTTGTACCACGAACTGAGAAGTTCGCGACATTAATTACTGACCACAGTGCAAGTCTAATGATGAACTACATATAGTTGTTTCTCCTGTCTTTCATTCTCGTGGACACCGCCTTTTTTGCCTTCCACGCATCCTGGCATGTGTGTTTTATGGTTTACCTAGTAATAGCAGGGAGCTCGTTTAACAGCTGAATCAGGAGCTTCAACAGAAACGGTGATTCTGCAGCACCCTTGGAAGAACGTTTCTGCCATGGAACACAACTGGCATGGCCGAGTTCAAAAATGCAAACATCTCTGCCCAGATGACCATACAGTTACCAGTACACCTTTACGCACACACCTTACCAGTACAAACACCCATTCTCGCACGTAGCACAACTTGTTATTCGTAAAGATCTGCTTTGGGGTGCACCAACTGAAAAAGTAATAATTTCGAAGAATCACTTATCTATTGAGTATCGATTTGCACCCTGTATGCATGAAACGTTTCATGCCAAAGCGGTAGCCAAGATTCTATTCCCAGGTTCGATCGGGTTTAGGCACATTCCAAGAATATCAGTTTGTGTTTGAGCTCAGTTCTGGCTGGAATCGCAGTTTTCAGTTTGGGTTTAGTTCGACAACCTGGTTATACTAAACAGATTTTTCTCACACAATCGAAGGTTGGCTGCCCAGCTTTCACATCTTGCATAAATTCTTGGCAAGTTATATTTGTGCAAATGCAGTGTTTCAACAGTGAGTCAGTCAGATGTCTCACACTGAAGAAAAACAATAGAAAGAACATGCCATGTATGCTGTAGGAGTCTTGCATGCACGAAATGTGGGGGAAAATAAAATGCCGGGCTCCCATGATTGTTTTCTAGGTAATGGTTATAATAGAGAACAGTATACCACCACTTCATTTTGATTCAGCATTCTCCCCATGGCTGGAAGGTGGGGAAAATGCCATCCTTTACTCCGATTTACTGCCCACCCAAAGAGGGTCAACTCGGTGACTAGAATGGTCAATTTAGGGACAATTTCCTCCTTGACCAGTTTATGAATGTGAAAAGCCATTAGCATCAAAAAAGGCATCGTTAAAAAATAGCAGCCCAGTGCTTCCGGTTTGGGCTCACTACTGATGCCTGCGTTTTCAGTCACTGCTGTTGTTGCTTGTGGGCCACCTTCACTGGTGTAAACAGTTTTTGGCTAAGTGGAGTCGGTGCATTTGCAAGGCATTTATGCAAGGCCAGGGGCAATGCACCCTGCTTCATTGCTCTCACAAATTGACAAGCAGAGGCACATTTACAATCGGATGTGTGAGCCCTGGTTTCGCTTATCACAATTGGGGCCATACCTCCAGCAAGTGTCTTTGGGGCAGACATGGCCCAATGATAGCCAAAATGAGGCTTTCATAGCGACATGTGACAACATTCACTCTGTGCAGTAGTAAGGAGCAAATGTCGCAGCAGCAGTTCCACCACTTATAACAAAGCAAAAGTTGCATATTTATCGCTGTAGTAGACAAACTACACTTATGCAAAATCAAAGGGAAAAAAAAGAAGAGGAAGAGAAGACAATAGCCCTGTTTACATGGATGCGACAATGGCGCATCGCATTTAAGCGCATTTGGGAAAGGCGATGCGACGCCGTTTACATGTAGCGTCTTAACTCTCGCGAGAACGTAGCGCCACATGGTGTCGTATAAGGGAAGTGCAACCGACTTCCGGTGTAACTGGTTTACGGTAGTGGGCCGAGTGCACGTTGTTGGTTGAGTGCCGAGAAACAGACAGTTTTAGTTTAGCGTACGCAACTTATAGCGTACGCTATACGCTATAGTGTAGCGGATGCCAAGCCGCGCACGTCTTTTGCAGCTATTTTCCGACTCTAGCGATAGGTAGCGCTGACATCTCGAATGTTTCTTTCGTTAGTCTTCGACTCGTTCGAAACAAGAAGTGATCTCGAAAACACCACAAGGTTATCCATAATACTCTGTCGTCGAAGCGGCCTGAGACTAAGCGAAAGCCCTTTACACAATCATTTGCTGCGAACGAAGTGCATTTTACAAAAGCAACGCCAAATTCAATTCGAAGTGGGCAGCCGCGACCGCTGCCATGTTGGTGGCTAATTCCTTCCCATCATTCCTAATGCGACGATACTGCGTTTACATGCTCCGCGAGAGTCGACTCGCACCCATAAATCTACCCTCGCCTGGCGCATTAATGCGATGCACCTTCCTAGCACATTACCGCTGTTTACATGAATGTGATGCGCTAGAAATGCGATGCGATGTGACGCTGTCGCATTCATGTAAACGCGACTAATGTGGCTATGACATGAGTCTTAGTTTTAATTGCGAGATGCATAACTGACCGTCTACAAAAGGTCTACAAGGGACTGCAGATTGAGAATTACAAGAAAAGAAAGATGTTTGTACCTGAGTCATAATAGGCGGATAAATTTTCCCTTTAAAGCGCCCCTCGTTCTGCTGCAGCCACATAGTCGCTTCATAGGCGTCTCGGCTTCGTCGCCTTAGGAGCTCCAGCCTCTGGTTCGACAGGTCCTTGATGCGCTTTATCTCCTGCACAACCGCTGCAATGCAATAGAGGAAGGAAGCAATTCACACTGTTCATCATCAGTTTGTCTAATCGCTTTATACATGGCAAGCAACATTACGAAGGCTAGACATCTCCCACTATTTACGTTCCTAAAAAATATATAGCCAGTCACACTTGAAAGAAAGATATAGGCATGCATCATGTAATTTGATGTAATATGAAGTCCCATACTTTTATGTTGCAAAATATGATGCATTTATTAACATGGAAGATATAAGAGATTTACTGCCGAACAAGCAGAGCACCCGCCCTAAATTGCACCTGCCCTAAAGCCACTCTGGAACATATCCAGACTGCGGTTAAAGAAATGCTACCTATCTAATGCATTCGACAGCACCAAGGACGATGTCTGCGAAACACTCAATGAGGATGACTTCTCCGGAAGTTCCGAAGAGGATGCCTCTTGTGGCATCAACTAGCAAGACTTTTCTAAACTTTTCATTTTTCTAAAAATATATGGGTCGACCCATATTTTAATTAATTTCTTTTTAATTCTCGGAGAGCAATACATAGGGGTCAACCTACATTTGTGTTCGAGATATTTTTGAGTAAATATGCACCTATTAGATGACAAACTAGTGAATCAAGCAGTGTGGCTGCTACCTGCTTCTCATGCTAACAGTTCTGCATGTTCATGCTATTCCTCTACATTCAGGTTTGAATCATATTAATGTGAACACAAACAGCAGCACATTTTCCTCTGACAAAGTCAGAGATAACTAGATAAAATTTTGCATTTAATTCCTTAGAAGTGAATATCAAACAGAAATAAATATGGCAGCACTCTTACAAATGTGCTTCGGCTTGGTTGTTCTGCCTGCAGTGCTACAAAGACACGTTGCCGTGAATAGGTTTTTTGTCCCTGGTCCTTTATAAGCTTTCTTGCATTAGAAAAGAAAAATTGTACCCACAATCTAGTAACAAAAATTTCAGAGTCAGTCAAAGGAAGCCTTAAAGGAACACTGAAGGCAAGAATTAAGCAGGGCTGAAATGTAGGAGTGTTCGAGCATTCAAAAGTTGACAACACCAGATAAATATATTTGTGTTTAATACTCATATTCAATTCAAAAACAATGTATTAGACATTTTTCTAATGTTAGATATGATACGAATAATAGAGTTAAATAAAATATATTGCTAGCCATGTGAGAGGTAATAAGATTCCTCACATCTGTTTTGGACGACGAGGCTTTAGGGGAAAGACAACCTGTATGTGGCAAGGGCCTATGAACCAAGGGTACAAGTGACAGCATTGAAACGGAATGGTGGTAATTAACACAAACGTGTCCAACTGCAATAAGAATGCTTTTTTATAGATTGTAGGTTCAATGGAACAATCCACTACAGTGGTGACCATCCACACGTCCTTGCCATGCAAATATGCCATGTGCCTCAGTGCAGCATGTCCCACTCCTGTTATAACAGTTTAGGATTAAGCAATGGCCGTTTCGGAACCGTGATACGCACCCGAGTGCATGGGACCTGGTACTTGACCAGATACTATGGATGATGCGCGATCCGCTATAGGTGTTACCGCGGTGCCTGCCACATCGCACTTTGCTAGAGGACTCAATTCTAGACGTACAAATATGGGTGCATTACACATTCCTCATTAGGATTTTAATCCTAATACCGTTTTTATAGCAGTCAAAGGTGTCCTCCACCATCTTCACACCACATGTTAATTTGTGGCTGTTTGCAAATGCAGTATATTAACGACAGTGAGTTGGTCCAGTGTCTCACACTGAAGGAAAAAAGAAAAGACTTGCTGCATATGCCATGCTACAAGAGTATTGCATACACGTGGTGCATAATGCAGGGAGAAGATGCTGCGCTCCCATCATTTTCTAGAAAATAGTCATAGCGAACAGTAGACCACCAGTTTTGTTTTGGCTGGCTGCTAGCACAGCTTTTGCATGGCTTATCTGTCATTACTTCTGTAGTGCTACTTGCCCTCTTGAGCTTATCACTTGACGACAAATGCATGCAGCGACAACTGGCAGAGGCCCAAATTCCTCCAAGTTAATTGGCATTTGATGCTGCATGATTCACAGCTTGGCAAGACCAGAGAGATAGTGTGAATTACTCAATATTCTAGATTAACAGGCGTCAAATAAACAAGAACTTAACGTAATGACTTACTCCATATTTTCCTGTCAGAAACACAACTGCTGATGTTCCAACATCTTAAAGGGGCCCTGAACCACACCTCGGGCTTGGTGAAATAACAGTCTGTGAGTAGCATACGCTGCTGTGAACATCTCAGCCAAGTTTTGCTGTCGTATGCTGTGCGTGGAGCTCGCAAGCAGATGGTTAAGTCAGCTTTCTCCCAAATGCTCTCTTTTCAACAGAAGGCCCTGCCCTCACTTTCTCCTGGACTCCCTATTTCGTCATCGGACGCTTTATTTCATCATCTTCTGAGACAGCTGCTATTGGCTGATAGCTGACACCAAGCTGCGATTGGCTACATGGCGTAGATACCACGTCTGCTAACGGGGATGCCGTGATGAGTCTGCTGGTTAAGTGCACTGTGGCTCGCTGAGGACAACCGCATTTGGCGCATCATAGACACCAAAGGCAGAAGTCGTGGCATCTACGTGAACATCCAAAATGAAATTTGAACAGCATGCTATGGTGACACTGAGAAGGTGGAGCGTTGTGGGCATGCCCCACTGCACGATAGCCTTCACAGTGCAAGGCAATGAAGAAGGAACGGGTGCACAGCGGAGGGCGTGTTTAATGGCCAATAACTACACTTCTGCTGAACGCATTGAAGTACTTTTTGCAGCAAAGTATTTTTGTAATAGCCTATTTTCACTTCAAATGCCTTTCTCCACTTCAATAAAAAGTGGTTCCGGGCCCCTTTAAAGTAAAGAAACTTGTTAATAAACTCATCTGCTTACCATTAATCAATATTCGCAGCTAAGTATTCATATCTGGTTTGTATCAGAGAATTTTTATATTGACACATCAGTCACAAAGCTATCCTCTGCAACCTCGTAGACCTGGGATACGGGTCTCAGACATACGACTATGTCAGGAATTTCCTCATGGACCGCACGGCCACAGTTGGAATATACAACCTGCGCAGTGACAGCTTCTGACTACCGAGAAAAGGCACCCCACAGGGCTTGGTCATATCGCTGTTGCTCTTCAACGTTGCCATGATCAAATTGCCCAGCCTCCTCGACACTATACCAGATCCACGACATGTTTTTAAAAAAATGCAGATGACATCAGGTTATGGACAAGGGCCTCAAACACCAAAACACAAGAAATATGCCTGCAGGAAGCAGTAGATACCATTGAGAGCTACTTGCAAAAATGCGGCCTTCGCTCTGCTCCCGAGAAGTCGGAACACTCATCCTCATGTCAAGAACGAGAGGCAGACCACCCAGCTACTATGAACCCGATCCTAACAGCACTCTCAATGGAACGCCCATCCGAAAAGTGGAAAATCTACGAGTTCTAGGACTACACATCCACAAAGACGGGTCCGGGGCAGCCATTCTCCCGTGACTACAGCAAACGCTATCACTGCTCATGCATCTGGTCAGGAGAGTTGCAAGCCAAGAAGCGGACTTAAAGAACAAAACAAACTGTGTGTGATGCAAGCACTCCTCACCAGTCAAACAACATACGGCACGCCCTACCTCGTGCTGAAGAATACAGAGGTAGAAATGTTTAACATTCAAATATGCAAAGCCATCAAAATTGCTTTGGGCCTACTATCCATGGCTTCAACTACGAGACTTCTCAAGATGGGCGTACACAACACCTGGCAAGAACTAGCTGAAGCTCATAAAGCCAGTAAATTAGAAGGACTGAAGCTCATGCCCACCAGAAGATCCGTGCTGCAACGGCTGAGCTACGGTGAAACGTTTATAGCCACCACGTACCGAAAAGAAAACTCCTCCAAACATCGGCGAATCCCGGTGCATAGCACCAATTCCACGCAACATGCACCCCACGTACCACAAGGAAGGAAAACAAGCCCGAGTGGATACCCTACGTAGAAGACACAGGCAAGATCTGAATGCCAGATACAGCGAAGCAGCCAAATACTCGCAAAGAAACGCTTATGCCCTCAGCGTCTGCCACAGCCCACACACAAAACCCTCAGCCTGCAGAAGAGGCGGCGATCGCCTTAGCAACTACTACATGCATGGACGCAGCTGTCCTCTTTTCCGATTCTGAGGCAGCTGTCAAGAACTACGCTAAGGGTCGCGTGTCGGCAGAAGCACTAAAGATATTGAAGCACCGCAGCACTCAAATGTCCTACACTTGCATGACATGGGTTCCTGGGCACGAGGATCTGGAGGGGAATGAAGCGGCACACGCCTCGGGCCCGAGGTCACACCTGCCGGTCCCACTCTCACACATTCCCACTCTCGAGATGCCCGGTCTGCGTTAGCGGGGGCAGAGACCGTGCCCGTCACCCACTCAGCGATCCTTCAACATCACAGGCTGTAACGCAGGGCGTACCCGCCACTCCACCCAAAGCTCAACAAAGAAGAAAGTACCACACTCAGAAGACTACAGAGTAACACTTACACCCACGAAATACTCATGCACAGACTCTACCTAATGCTACAAGGCTACCACTGCTCAATGTGCTGCGTACCGGACACCTTGGCGCACCTGATCCTCGAGTGTCCACGGCATCTAGATGCAGACATGTCGTATCGCCTTCACCGAAAGACTAATGCCAGACAAGAAAGCGAAGACCTCATTGAAACATGGAAAGCCAAGCTCGTCTCCGAGGACCTGAAACAACAATGACACCTCATCGCCAGCACCAAGGAGGCAGTGAAGGCCAGAGGGTTCCTAGAATGAGGAGACCTCCCACCTAGAGTCAAACCGGGGCTTACCCCTGGATATTGTTTCAAAAATAAATGTTCACTCCTCCTCCTCCTGACACAGCCCTACCTAAAATGCAGGATTAGTACTTCATTAAGTCCAAAGTGTCACTCGGACCGAGAACAGAGCCTAAATAAGTGAGAAAAATGACTGAAACATTAGACAGCCTTTGAACCACTGCTTTTGTGAAAATATACCAACAGTTATCAGGATGTATATTGTTGTTTTTATTAATTGGTAAAATTTAGCCAACATTTCACAATGAAATGTTCAATACATTGCACTTCAGCACGAAAGAAATAATGATTTAGCCAATTTTATTGCACCTTCCAACGAAAGGACTTCTTGAAGCTACCTTTCCACATTATTTTTTTATTCATCTTTTTCAGCACTTCTTGTGGTATTGCGATGCCCTCTCTTTGTGTACCTCTAATTTGGAAAAGGCCGTAGCACCCAATAGAGAATGACCTAGGAGATTGCAGGCACATTTAAGCAGGAAAGCCCATTTGGCAAGAGAAGTTTGAATCTCAGAAAAAAATGAGCAGGACGTTTTTTTTTTTTTTTAAGTTAAGTGACCTTCTGGGTTAAAACCAATGTTGCAATGTTTCTAAATGGGCAATTTAACAATTCAAGATCAATTCAATGTTCTCTTTTAGAGTCCATTTAACAAATCTGAGCACAAGAAAAGCAAAAGCAAGAATGAAACTGCTACACAAGATCATTACCATTGCTTTCACGCTGCTTGTCCCTGATAAAGTTCTCTGCCGTAGCCCTCTCATTGCTGACGCTGCTGATCTCTTGGTTGCATGCCTGTATTTCCCCTTGCAGTTCTTTAATCTTTTCCTGCAAGCAACAGAAATCATGGCATTTCAGGATCTATGCCAAGATATCTCAGCACTAAATAAATAAATAAATAAATAAAAGCGATAAGGAATTGATGCTTTATCTTTTGTCAACAAGACAGATAAAACAAAACAGACTGCTGATGCGACTGACCTCTACATCTTCTCTTGATGATTCAGCAACTTCTCGCTCAATTCCAGCAACTTCGTCAACATACTTCTTGATCCTGAAAGGAAATATGAACACAGCCATTGTTGCTGTGCATATGTATTTGTGGCTTAATAGCACTGCACAATTGTGAGGCAGTCCAGATGAAGGAAATTATGAGAAATTTTGGTTGGAGTACTTGTAATATTAGAATAAGGCATATTTTGTATAAATATGTATGTCCCAGAGTGCAAGCATTTTTTTTTTTTTTTAACCGTAAAGCGGCTGCTACCATCCAAAAGGTTGGCAAGTGTTATAAGACATCCCTGGGAATTTGAACACACGAAATTTTAAACAAGGTAGCATTCCTTGCTTAAAACACAAACCGTAAGCTCCCATCAACATGAAGTCAAAAACCGAGAAAAAAAAAGTCAAGATAACTAGCGTTTACAAAACACGGAACTTTATATACCGTATTTACTCGAACGTAATACACACTTTATTTCCGATAAAATGCGTCCATACATTGCATGCACATTAGAATAGAGTACAACCCTAAATCTGCATTACCATATCGCCATTGGCATTTCAAAACGGCTGCCTCGTACACACTTCGAGCCCAGCTGCTGTAGATTCCTCCATGTGCTTTAGTAGGTCATCCCGATCTCTGTGTTTGCTCTGTCGGCACTTCCGTGCCGACAGCGAAGACACTGAAGTTGAACGTATACAGAGACGGATAGAAATTGGGCTGCATTACGAGCGTTCACAGCGTTCGGACTGGCGCGAACAGGAGAGGCGTTCTACTACTTCAGTGGCTGCTGCATACGGTGTGACCTATCTTGAAAGCGATCTGTGATGGAGACAAGAGTCTATGCATCTAGTCTATGCTGTGCTCTCGTCATTAGTTCATGTTGAAGCAAGCGGTTGCGCATAGGTCAATTCATTCGCTTCTGCTTCCGCACTCAAGCATTTAGATAAAGAGTTTCTGCGGCCATTGAGTGAGACATGTTCATGTTTGCTTGTGCACAGGTGACACCACGCTTGTTAATTTAGCTATTAAGAGAATGTTTAAAAGATTATATGGCTGATATAACTACTATCCCTACTTTTTGTATAGCTGTCTACTAATTTCATTCGCAATCGAACGCAATCGGGTCGCAGGCAAAACTGCGACTTTTTTTATTTATTGCAACTTTATTGCACTGGGAGTAAATCTTTTCTTTTTTTTTTTTTCCACATGAGAGAAAGCTGCATTTCTGCATGAAAGAATGAGGTGCGGGATACTGTGAAGGACTTTCTTTTTAGGTCACGGCAAATGGGTGCGCATTACAATTGAGAGCAGTTTTCTTTTTTCTTTCTTTCTTATGTGTGTGCCATGGAAAACGAGTACGCATTACAATAAAGTGCATGTTAGAATTGAGTACCGTATTTACTCGCATAATGATCGCACTCGCGTAATGATCGCACCCCTAAATTTTGTCGTCAAAATTCAATTTTTTTTATTCCCCGCGTAATGATCGCACCCCGAACTTGCCGCAGCGATATGTCGTGTGCTAAGTCTAGCTAATAATGATCGCGCTTACCATCTGTCGAATGCTACGCGAACAACTCTTCAAGACAAGCCAAGCGGCCTGCACGCACCAAACATTCTTAAGTAGATGCCTCATTTCATTACTTTCATCACTTTCCGCACATCTATGACAAAATGAGGTACAACCAAACTTGCCTTTATTATGGGTTGGCTTTATAATGGTTGATCTCAACAAAAACAATAAAGGCGCATTTCGATTCTTTTCATCTGCTTTTGCACTCGTGAGCACGCAAAAAAACGCGCGCGGCAATGATAGTAGCCACGTTTACTCTGATACGTTAAAAGTGTACCATATTCATACGCCGACGCTTGTAACACAGCTAAGATATTCGCCCACCCTTAGCGGAAACGTGCCGTATTAGGATAGTAGTGAAGACAGAGGTCGCAGTTTCCGCAGCACGTCACCCATGCATTTCTATGTCACTGGCAGCTAAGCGCGCCCACCTGTTTCTGTCCCCTCAAAGTGGACATGGCTACGTTACTGCCGCAAACTTGCCGATATTAACGATATTATTCATCACTGATACGGTAGAAACTGTTTCAATACACGTAACGTACTCACGAGAAGAAAAAAAAATCGCGTTCGACGCGCTCGGCTTGCTCCGCCGGCCGCCATTTTCGTTTTGGTGTCCCGCACCCGCAATCTCGCATCCCGCAGCAAAGACGGGGCTAAAAAAAAAAATTTTTTTTTCGCGGTAAATTTAACCCGCGTAATGATCGCACCCCTGAATTTGCGTCAATTTTTTTGACAAAAAAAGTGCGATCATTATGCGAGTAAATACGGTATATATGGTAACCCATAATCGTACAGCTGCTGCTTGCGCATAAAAACCCTTGAAATATGTCCAATTGACGCAGGCCGTTATTTGCAGCGGCCTCGTGCAGAATGCAGTACGACATCAGAGTGCACAGTATGTTCACCCATGCTTGTGAAGTACACATGCAGCCGACTGCCAATTGCGCTGCCACACATGATGCGCACATGCAGACATCTGTTGTGATAGGAGCACATTGGTGCAGAGTGCTTCCACAACACTAACAATTTATACAACATTTTCAAAAAATTTGCTGCCAAGAAGGCATCATAAACAAGCACCTTTTGTGGGAGATAGCATCTTTTCACTGATGTGGGTGGCTGTGCCAGCTAGAAAAACTCCCTCCTGCCCTTATAACGCAAAGTTGTTTTGATCCTAATATGCAGAAATAGAGCAGCTAATGCTACTGGAATCATGGCGCTGCACGCCTGCATGCAACATCTGTGACCTTGCAGGATGCCTGCTCAAGCCACGCTGCATAACTGTGGTACCATGCAGCTCCAGCGGTGTTAGCAGGCAACTAGTACGTGAAAGGCATGCAAAGCTGCCCCTGTTCTGAACACATCCTTTGCTGCTGCACCAAATTGCTTCGATGCCAAGGCCAGCACTTGGGAGACGAGCGAAAGCAGTATGAAAATCTTTTGTGACAGAGTAGATATTATGAAACACCTCACCTTTCACTCCTCCCTTCCTCTTCTTGAATCTTTCTCCTAAGCTGATGCTTGACTGACAAGAACTGAAAGGACAAGAGGGATACAAAAAATTATTCACTAACAAGTGCTACTAAGCTAAAAGGCAAACAGTGAACCATCACTCACACTAGCAGTATCATGAACCCAGACAGTTCACGATTTTATAAGTGCAGCCAGCGCACTGGAAACACATACGAAGACATGCTAATTGGACCAGGGCAATGCTGGTCCTCGTCCACTTAAAACTTCTTTGTCTCTTACAAAATCTGAACTATTAGATTACATCAACTCAAAACTTCGCAACTGTTTATGCTTACAGCTGACTTTAGCAGTGGAGGCAATTGTAGCTGTAGGAATCCCACTCTTTGTTTGTGATAGAAATACTCAGCAGAAGATCTGGTGCTAATGCCGAACCCTATACAGTATAATCAACACTCAAAAAAAATTTATTCTGTGTCGAACATACAAAACTTATTGACCGATACTCATGTAAAATAACTCCCTCAAACTATCTGGACATTAGCTTGGACATTGCTTCCACTGACAGCAACGTACAAGTCCATGAATGTGAGAAGCCGGCTTGCCCGACAATCCAGGGCACATTTTCTGCTATGGATGTGCTGCAATGGTATGGTAAAACATTGTTAACTCAAACGCTGATATCTCGAAATACTGGTTAAGTCTAAATTTTTTCCTGGCGTGGTGTCAACTCCATGTATTTTTCACCTCTCATCTCGAAATGCTTTTGCACCATACTCCAGATATCTCGAAATCTCGAATGCAAAAACGCTGGAAAAAATTTGCTGCTTAACTCCTTCATCATTACGGATGAACTTGGTTCGTCTTTGCCGAGCTATCCCAAAACCGTTTCAGATGAGTGTAGCTCGTCTGCTCGAGATATCTCCTTTTGAGCATTTTAAACGAAACACACTCGTTTGTGGGCTAGCTGGTATGTTACTTCGCAGATGGCAGCACTGGCAAGTAATTCCTCTTTTTTCCCCCCCACTGCCATTTCACATTTCTTTGGGGGACAACTCGTGTTTAATTCATTCAGGGTCAATTTTTTTCGCCATATGCCGCCGCCCAGGGCCGATTTCTTTTATTGCAGATTCCAATTCTTCTGAGGGACCTATTATGAAAGAAAATTTACCGTAATTTTCCTAGGGTGACCGTAAAGCGAGAGAAAAATATTTTGCGTTGGTATATATGTACTCTTTATTCATGAACAACAATAAAACAAGGAAATAAACTTATAAGAATAAAAAATTTGATGCATTGTTATAGTTCAAGGCTTAGAATACGCGCACACAGGAATATTTCGCAAGTCTCACATGCTCCTGCTCTTACACTAATATTTACATCCATAGCGTAATGGAACTGCATAGGTGAGCGCACTCAAGAAAACTGTGTGGTTGTGTGACCGTCAGAAAAGCAAAACGTGTGACAAACTTCTGCTAATCTTCATCTTATCGCCAACCAAAGGCAATTAGATATCGCGAGTCTACCCAAAAAAAGAAAAGGAAACGCATGCATGGCGGCATCATTCCTACGCTCACCCTTGTGAGCAGTAAACGAGCGAGAGACAGGCGGCTGCCCTTCGAGCGATTAGTAACGAGATAGCCATCAGTTTCACGAGTGCAAGAAGCCAAAACCGCCCGCGGAAAAAAAACCAAACTGCCGCCCGCCCGCACGCCAATGCGAGAGTGGTAGTATATACATGCCGGAGCAAGCTAGCTCTAAAACAAAACCATGCAACAAAAATTGAAAGAGGGGTCGCAAGAAAGAAATTCCCTGTATTCCCACATAGTGGCAGCATATGCCTGGAAAGAAAAAATTAGGGAATCGGCTCACTTTTTAAACGTACCGACGGTGCCGTAAATATATGACATCGACCATTTTGGGCTTATTTGCGGCGCCGTATATTTACGTCATTGACCCTGAAAGGGTTAAAAAAAAAATGGTGTCCAGTGGAGGTGACGCATGTGTTGCTGGTCTGTCGTCTCAGAAAAGAAGCATTTCGCTGTCGTCCAACTTTCACTCATTTCACTCATTCAGACAAGGAAGTGTACTTCATTTCTGCAAGCGGAAGCAGTTGCAATGACTTCGAAATTAACAGTTCATCAGATTAAGGCTGCTCAGAAGACACTAATGCAAGTGAGCGTCATTGGCGGCGCATCGACCTGAATGACATCGCCATGAAGCCTCCTCAGTTTCCGTTTATGGGCATCCCTGCTAAGGCGTCATCAGAATGATAAAACTTTCTAAACTGCGCTCTTGCTCTGTTTTTTATTGTTGTTTACCAGCAGGTAACTGGCCTCCTTTATCATGAGCAATAATAAACTTTAATATGTTAATTTGACTCCGTATTTGCTTTTTTTTTAATATCGTAGACTTGCTTTTTTAGAAGAAAAATATTCAATATCAAATAAAAAATAATGAAGCAGTTTGGGCATATAAATTGTGAGAATAATAAAATGGTTAAGGGGTTAAAGGTTTCCATACTTTGTGTGCCACTGCAATATTACCAAAAAGTGACAGAACCACAAGTTTGTAGCGAATTCCATTTGATTCTATGTCACTTATTATCTGCCATTCGCAGCCTCACTGACTATCTCACTGATAATGCAGCAAGCTGTAAAAGCACAAACCACGCTCTACTCAATCGGCTTTGTAAGCAGAGCAAGGGAAGCAATCTTGCTGCTGTCAGCATGACTATTAAACGAGAACAAACTGTTTTCTTCTGTTAAATGCATGTTAAATGTTGCCCAGGAGAAAAAGTTTAAATAGCCACTAACATAAAAACCTGCAACGTGTGAGCATTGTTGTCTATATATAACAGCCACAAACCTTCTCTGCAAGTTCAGTGAGATTCTGCAGGGCAGCATCCAAGCCTTTAGTAGCAGTAGTGACCTCTCCTTTCTGAAATAAAACAAAAAGTATCAACGTGTAATAAGCGCAAGAAAACACAAAATATTCTATGAAATGACTGAAAGCAATGCAAAGCTAAACCAGCACAGTGGCCACAACCGTGCAGATGTGCTATGCCTGCTACACCTTGCGAGGAATGGCAGTTGGCATGCACAAGGGACGTGTGCCAGTGCGTGCCAACTGCTGGTTGCTCTTAACCCTTTCGCTGTCACGGACGTACGGGTACGTCATCGCGCTTCCCCCCCTACATGTCACTGACGTACCGGTACGTTTTCTAGCGCGCATTCAAAATTTCGCGCCTGAGCGCAAAGCTGGCGCTCCTGGATTGGCCACGCTATCTGTTGACTCCTTCTACAAGTTCGTATATTCGCCCCGACCTGTCCAAGTCCATGTATTGAAGAGTACGGTGCGACTGCCACTCTCCACTTTCTCTTTGCTGAGTGGCGCGGTGGCTCCGCGTTCGCTGGATCATGCGTCGCGCGCGTGTGGTTATGGGTTCAAGGGTTGTTCTGCCTTCTCCGCTGGTTTGAAGGTTTTTATTTTTCTTCTGTTGGTGTGTCTGCTACGGCGCGTCAAGTTCAGGCGCACGTGCCGTTGCCTCTCCGAAAAGAGTGACTCGATTGCTGCTTTCGCTCTCTCCCCGCACCCTCGCTTCCGACTTGCAGCAGTAAACATAAAGCCCTTCGAACTTTGTTTAGCCTTTTTCCATCTCACCCTGTCTTGTTCACGCAACGTCCCATTTCTCTTGTGCGGGCGACTGAAAGCGCATCCTCCTCCCTGCGCGCGGTTACTTTCGGATGGCTGAGCGCGCGGGACCTTCGTCTGCTCATTGGAGCGGTGGCTCAATTCCGATTCAGAATACGAGCCGAGCTCGGATTCGGACAATGGAGAACAAATGGAGGCAATGGAGGCAAACAATGGAGAAGCCCTTTTTTTGTGGTTCTTTTTTCTGGTTGGCTGACGTGACACACAGCTTTCACTCGATTGCAGAGATTTGGAGAAATCGAGTGCAGACAACAAAAGCACCGCTGAATGCCAGTGTGCAAATCATGGGCACTTTCTATATTTAGTCCGCATGGCTCGCAAAATAGACACAACTCACGCCGTTGGGATACAAGTAAACGCATAAAGTGTACCAATGCATTTGCAACATCGCCCATGCTCTGAAAAGTGAGAGCAGTTTGAGTGCCATCTGCTTTGTCGTCTGCTTTTCTCATACCATTTCCTTAGGAAATGGTGCACTCTCACTTGCGGTATCAAACTATTCGCGTTTGCATCGCTGTTATGACAGTAATACACAACAGTAATGCAGTGTTCACTTTCTGCGCCAGCAGAGCTGCGGCCACATGAAGACCTTCCACATTCAGTGCCAACACGATCCTGCAGTGGAGGTGTGGAAACACACGCCTGAATAAAGTGGAATACCCTCGCTAGGGAAAAAAATTTAACTCCAATTTCAAGCAAGAAACTTGAAATAAGGCTTCCTATAGTCACAACTCCTTCATGCACCGATTCCATCCACGAGATGCATGCCCTCTGCGCACACATGCACACCCAAGCAAGCCACTCACCAGTCGCTTGTCAGTTGCAGCAATATCAGACTGCCACTTGGACAATTTATCCACCATGCTCTGGAGTGGTGCTTGCTCCTTCTCCTTCAACTTCAGCTTGTCCTCTTCATCTCGCAGCCGCTTCTTCTCCTCCAAAAAGACGTGCCTTGCACCTTCGTATTCCTGCACACAATGCATAAAAATATGCGCGTCACACCATGATCAGATCTCTGCTTTTATCATACCATGTTCCCGCACGCATGAATCTGACGGGCAGTAACCTACATATCACCGTTCATGGCCTTACTCACTGATGGTGTCTGCTTGGGTGACGCCTGAATGTTGCCGTGGCAGCTAAAACAAACAGCAAGCAGTGGCCCTTTTCACAGCTCATGGGCATTGTACTGAGCACTTTGGCTCAACTATAATAGCCACCGGAATCTGTATCAGTACATTCAAACCTCGATATAATGAATTGCCAAACATAATGCAGTAAATATAGAAGTTGGTTAGCCATGCTTTACTTTAATGGCATATTCTAGTGCCATAACGAAATCAAAAATGCATTATCCAACTCGGTATCAATTACAGCGAAGCAAATCTTTTTTTTCAGGTGCCCCAAAGTATATATTCTGGTAACAAAAATGTCAAGTATAGACACCAAGTGATATTTTAGAAGCCCAATTTTCCAAACTTGCGCAATAATTCAGACTTTTCCATGGCCCTGCCACCTAATCGTAACACTAGAGTAAAAAAACTGAAATGCTGCATGGCATTTCAGGCACGAACAGCGTGCGACCACAATTTGCAGTAGGCTGTGTTCACTTTGCACTCCTATCAAGCCATGATGAAGACCGCTGATGAAAGCACAGCGTGGGTCGATCACAAAAGCACAAAGAAACATTCGGAAAGCGAGATGCTTGCGTGATCTCGCCCCTGGATGCATGTGCATGCTTTGGCTAGCGGCTTGGTTGGTTAGACCACAGGCGGCAAACCAAAGTGTTGGTTTCTGCACGATAATACTTATTGTACGGTTGACCGTTGTGGATTTACAGTAGTGCAGAGTGCACACATGTACTGTATTTTTGCGGGTATAACCCCCTCAAGAAACAGAAAAAAATTTAGAAGTGAAGGTCAGATGTACTGATTAAATGCAAATTTCAACTTGAAAACTCTGCCCACACATGCTGAAGTGTCCTTTCCCTTCTTTGCTCGTCACCCAGTCTCCTTCTCTTTTCAGATGGCCATTTTGCATTTTTGCTACGTTGCAGATGTCAAATAGTGCACGCAGCACCGGCAAATCTGAACTCTGATCATGACTCAGCTCGGTGGCAGGTCCTTTACAGTGTAGAATAACATTATCAGCGTCGCTGAAGAACAGAACCGCTGGCCAAAGATGCAATGTGCGAGAGTACTGCATCCAAGACTGTTTTTGTGCAGTAAAACCTCAATATAACAAAGTCAGTAAAATTTGCAAATTGCTTCGTTATATCTGAAATTCGGCCTTTTATGCAAATAAGTACAGTCGCTGATCTATTTCTTAAATAAAAAAGGGCCGCAGAATTTTCCGAATTATTGGGCAACCGAAAAAAACAAAAAAGAAATTAACAGTTCATTTTGATTAATTTAGGAGTCGGCGACAAATGATACGGTTTCATGTCACATACGTCGACGATATCTTCACATCAGGGGTACGACTTAAGCGAACAGCCACGCTTTTCCGTGCACTCCGCCCCCGCGGCTGATAGCATCACCTGCACTTGGACGACGCTATCAGGAAAAGCGCTGCCAGCAGGGAGCGAATTCTTCATCCGCCTCTCGCTTCATGGGGTCACAAAACTCGAGATTACGCAACTTCCAATACTAAACGCGCAGGAAGACAGCTTACATGCTGCCACGCTGTCTCGGCATGCCTACTCTTTGCACGCATGGCAGATTACCTGCAGGGTGTGCGCCTTTGTATCCGTTCAGCTGTGCCTACAGCCATGCGCAGTCACGGCCGTGATGCGCACCAGAAATCAAGACGCACACCAACTTAGCCCCCACTCCGCCCCCTTACTTCGAGTGCACACGCTTGATCGTGTTACCGCAAACTCATTCCCTTCCCTTTTTTTCCCTTGGCGCGCGCGGGAAGGCATCACTTGTGAAGCTATGGTCTTTCTTGTCTCATTCTCGCACACTTTCACTCATACCTAAAGCACACAGTGTGTGGGGCGCGATAGGATCTTATCGCACTTGGACTTTATACGAAACATGTTGCGGCTCCACTTCGGAGGTTGCTTTTGTCTCGCAGGACATGATTTGAGAGGTGCGTTTGCAAGCACCGCTTGTAATTCATTCGCTTGACCATCTGTGTTTCCATTTTCCAAGTTTCCATTTATTGTCTCTGCATTCCTTTGGGGTGGCAGTAAAATTTCGTTATACTGAAATCACATACAAACACACTTCATTATGTTGAGGTACTAAATACATGGTGTTCTATGGGAAAGAGGTTATGAAAAGTTAAATACTTCGTTATATCTAAGTTTAACTGCATAAAGATTTGAGTGTTGTGGTGTGCAGTTATTTGTGCAAGTTATGCACACAGAATTTTTTTTTCCCCCGAGGTTCTGTATGTAAGGGTTAGGGTTATACAACACTTCGGGTGATATGTGGAAAAAGTGTTTATTGTCGCTCTAATGCCTCGTTTCAGCACGGCAAGATGCCGACGGGCCATCAAAATAGGCAGGAGACCTCTTGCTATCCTGTCAGAGGCACCCCACTTCTTTTGCATGGACGTGACCAAAACTTTTCGCCCCAATATCTGCTTATATGCTGTAACAAATATCAGATAAACTTATTGTTGTGCCGATGAGACTTAATTATAACAAGGTTTGACTGCATGACTGATGGCGTGTATGCAGTCAATTCTCGCTACAGCGAATCATAATAATCTAATGAGAAAGGTCCATTATATATGAAGTGCCCACTATCCAATATTAAGAAATATACAGAAGTTTGCCCTTGCTGCTGTCTAATGTTTGGTTGTTGGAACGCGGAGCTGCTTACAAGAACTAAAGGAAATCAAAGTTACCAATGAGAATATTTGTCAGACTGCTTTTAGTTGCAGTTTTCGACACTAGATGGCAGCAGTTGTTTATGTTAATGACAGTGTGTGTAGTTTTTCTCTTAAGGCCTGCTCAACTGTTCGCACTAGTAACATGGCTGCTGGTGTGCCACATTTCTGGGAAATTTGGTGCAGTTGACTTCTGTTAATTCAACCATGACAGGACTGAAGAAATTATTTGAATTAAACAAGGTGCAGAAATAACACCAAAACACACTGCTGCCTCACGTGGCAGTATTTGCCAGAGTCTGACACACACCCGAAAAACTCCACAATCACTTTTTAAGTGTACAAAGTAGAAAACCAGCGTAGGAATAACATTAAAGCTCGTAAGAAAGTAGAAATCTAATGTGAAACCAATTGTTTAGCAAGAAAAATGGGCAAGGGTCTAATATGTGTCGCACAATAGCGGCCAATTTCCTGAAGTCAGTATCACCGTACATTTTATACCCCTGTCACACGTGCAAACTTAGGTGCACTTTGAGAGAGTGCACTTCGCCGCTAGTGTCACTCGCAGGCTGCCACACAGAAACACTTTGGCACACTTACTACAGAGAGCACTAGTCAGTGAGAGTGTTCGGCAAATACACTTTGCAGCGGTGAAGTGTGTACTCATTAGGAATGAGTAAAGTATAAGTAAAGTAATATTGAAAGCAGTCAGGAGTACTAATCCTTAATCACATTATTTTTAAATTGCAAATCTTACAAGGTAATAACATGTGCCACACTGAAAGAAAGGAAACAGCCAAGAACTACTCTCGCTCTTGGGCTGTTTATGGCCATGCCAGGTAATGGTCGCATAGTTGTTTGGCAGAAGGCATCGTTTGCACTGGTGCTGGTAAAGTCGCCATCACTTGCTTGTACAAAATGGACACGAGTTATCAAAAAGCAATGTAGTCAAGTTAAAGAAGTTCACAAATATATGCTTTGACTTCTGGCTCCCAATCCCCATCACCACCAATCTGGAAGAACACTTTTCTTTCTCGTGTAGCAGCATGCCACCAAAATGATGCTCAGCACCCTTAAGTGCACTTGCTCAAAGTACGCTTTACTTTGCCCGTGTGACAGGGTTATTACAGGCAGCTTCACCACAACATAGCTGTGTTAAACCTCAGCCACACTAGCAGCTAAACATGCGTACCACAAAAGCTGCCTCACAGCAGCTTTTTCGTGCCACAGGAGGGATCAGTAGTGGACCGATTTTTCGTGGCTTGCCGCATATGGAAGAGACCAATGAGAGGGGCACCTCGGTGATGTGCGCATGGGAAGCTGGTGTCATGTGGGCCTGCGGTACCGCTCGATTTGTACTCTTGTCTGGTGTCAGCCGGATAGCTCGTTTCACACTATCATCTGCTCACACGAGTTCTCACTCGCAGTTGTTTTGGTTGGCTTGGCTTGGTTTCGACGTGCCGATGGAAAGGTCTTTTGAGACAATGTACCATATCCGATACCGTACGACAAGATGGATGCTGAATACAAGAACACAAAGGCAACAACCAGTACCTCCTTGTCTTTAGAATGCAGCAACACTGCAACAGAAGGAAGCACACCAACATGATTGAATGAATTCTGGGGTTTCAGTGCCAAAACCACGATTTCATTACGAGGCATGCCCTAGGGGACACCATAGCGGACACCATAGTGGACTCTATAGTGGGATTAATTTTGACCACCAAGGCATCTTTAATGTGACCCCAATTCACGTGACATGGGCATTTCTGCATTTCATCACCATCGAAATACAGCCACCATGGCTGGGATTTGATCCCGCGACCTCGTGCTTAGCAGCAAAACACCATAGCCATTAGGCCACCGCGGCAGGTTCACACCAACATCATTATAATCAGTGGCAACATTTTCATTATTAGAATACATGACTCGTGCTAAGAACGAAGGCCGAAGAACGTAAACACAGCGCTGATCTGTCGGCAGTCGAAGAAAGAAGCAGGTAACATCTCACACCTACACACAGAGTAAAAGAGAGTAGGTGAGATTTCCATGCTGTCACGTGACTGCCGCAGCGACTTGCCGCCACTTTGTGTGGCTGTACTGCCGCAGCTGCATTTTAACGCTGGCAGCATGCCGCATGCATTTTTCTGCCAGTGTGGCTGGGGCCTTATGCAGCACAGCACACAAATGCTAGGAATACGGCTTTTGGTGTATATTCCCCTCCCCCCCAAAAAGCGCACATTAGAATCGGATAAATATTATAATCAGACATTGTGAGTTACCGTTATTACTTGAAAATCTTCCTACGGCAAGTCAACAATAGGCGTTTTCGACGGGATATCACATGTGAATGTGTTCAACGCATTCGCTGTCCCTTAAGCTCTGCCAATACGGACACCGCCACTAAAGGGATTGCTACTGGGGTCATCATAGGGGTCAGGTGCATGCATGCTGACTGGCCGTTTTTGAACTACCTGACGAAGGCCAATTTTAAGATCAAAATAACAAAAGCTTTGGCCCATAGAAATGCATGGGTGCGGGCCAGGACCTTCCGTCGGGGCAGAATTAACACAAAAATCTGATTTACAGGAGATTTGCAGGAAGTCTACTGTATAACTTTTGCCACTTCCTGCAGTACTGAAATGGTTTGCCTGTGCTGCTGTTCTTATGTAGAGATTGATTCTGAAAAGATAAAGATAAGGTGTAGGTGTGCCTACCATCCAAGCCAACTTCTGGCGCATACGCTCAATGCGATGCTGCACTTCCTTGTGCTCTTGGAACTTCTTCACTTCGGCGTCCAGGTGCGACACCTTCTGACGCTCTTGCTCCAGTCGCGTCTGTTGGCCCTGCAGCGCAGTCTCCAGTGTGCTCCGCTTTTGCTGCACACACAAGGGCAAAACATGCTTCAAAACCTCCTGTCACGGACTGCAAATACTTCTGGCCTTAGCCACCAGTAGCCGTTTCTACAGTGAGGAACAGTAATCACAAACAATGACAGGAATGCAAGCATTTCAAAAGTTAATGAGGATAAGTTGCGCTTGGTGTGTCATCTTCTCTTACGTCCGTGTCGTTTTTTGTTGCACAATATCGTTTGAGTAATTTCTGAAGCGCGTCAACAACCTGAGCACCTGATTGTGCAAGAGATACATGACCAGCGAGATTGAAATTCACCATTGAATATGGGTATGTTCTGGGATTCTTCACTATGGTTTGATTGAACAAAAGATTGAATTAACAAGAACCAAATTAGCACTTCCGTAAGTACAAACTCTGTTAAGGAGAATTGCCTGATAAAGTGAATAATTTGTCAACCATTCTTTCGCATGCAACTAAAGCAAGAAGACCTTGCACTAAGCTGAACTTCTGGCAAGATGACCAGATTTCAAGGGTTTATTCATGTCCATCTTAAAGAAGAGACTGCTGTATTGCAAATAAGTGTTGCTCCTCTTTCCTTAATGCAGCACGCCCGTTGAATCTGATACAGCTTTTAATATATGTTGTCTGTTGACTCCCTAGTAAACATTTTCAAGCACTCCGTCTGAATAGGAAACTCAAAAACTTCTTCCACTGCACCTGGAGCTCCTTGAGCCGCTGATGCAACTCGAACAGATTGGAGATGCCAACGGCACGCTCGGTGCCTTCAAGCAGTTCTTGGCGTGACATGCGCACGAAGTCCGCCACCCGGTCCTGGGGCAAAAACTGGCACAAGTTGCTTACTTGGATGTTCATTTTTGCGACTATGGCCTCCACCTGCACACAGAAAAAAATCGTATCTGACTGAAGGAGCAAGATGTGTACAGCACCTGTACGGTTGTCAACTGATTATGCGGACAGCTTCGTGGCACTGTCACTTGCCCGATAGATGTAAAGTACAGTCAATCCCAGATATACTGAACTCGAAGGGGGATCACAAAATAGTTCAACATATTGATAACTTGAAAGACAGTTAAACCTCGATATAACGAACTTCCATATAACAAAATTCTTGATATAACAAATTATTTAACTTTTCATAACCTCTTGTCCATAGAACACCATCTATTTAGAAAGTCAATTTAACAAAGTGTGTTTGTATGCAATTTCAATATAATGAAATTTCGCTTCCGCCGCAAAGAATTGTCGCGACAATAAATGAAAACTTACACAGACGCAGATGGTGAAATGATTGAATTACAAGTGGCTGCTTGCAAACATACCTCTCAAGTCGCTCTGCGTGACAAGAGTGACTGCCGAAGTGGAGCAGCATCATGTTCCATATAAAGTCCAAGTGCGATAAGATCATATCGTGGCCCACGCACTTTGTGCTTGAGGGGTGAGTGAAAGTGCGCGAGGGTGAGATAACAAAGATGGTGGAATCACGAGTTCCGCCTTCCCGCACGAAAAAAAAGGGAAAGAGGGGGAGCGGAGCTCGCGGAAACACGATCAAGCATGCGTGAGTGATGGGGAGGGGGGAGTAATTTGGCACTTCATGATTTGTGGGGCATGTCTCGGCCGTGGCCGTGCATGGCTGTAAGCACGGCTGAGCGCATATGCAAACACGCAACTCTACTGTAGAGGTAACCTTTCGCATGTGCAATGAGTGGGCGTGCCGAGACGGCATGGCATCGCATTAGCTGTCTTCGTGCGCGTTTAGTGCTGGAAGTTACCTAATCTCGAGTTTCAGTGACTTGTTGGAGCGGGAGGCAGACAAAGCATTTTCTCCCCGCTGCCAACGCTTTTCATGATGGTGTCGTCCAAGTGCAGGCGATGCTATCAGCTGCTGGGGCGGTGTGCAGGAGAAAGTGTGGCTGGCTTCCTATAATTCGTACCGCTGATGTGAAGATATTGTCGATGTGGCGCCACGTTGACAATATATTCACAATAGGGTTTCATGTGCATGAAACCGTATCGTTCGTCGCCGACACCCAAATTCATCAAAATAAATTGTTTTCTCCTCCAAATTCGCTTTTTTCAATCGCGCGATAATTTGGGAAATTCTGTGGCCCCTTTCTTTGTAAGAAAAATTGATCAGCAACTATACTTATTTGTATAAAAGGTCGAATTTCAATACAACGAAATTTTGATATAATGAAGCAAATTGCCCATTTTACCTTAACGTTTACCGTTTAAGTGTATCTTTGCACATGCCGGACCGTTTCACACAAACGCTGACATTTTTTTCTTCTCATGAACATTGTAATCGCTCATGTAGCAGAATGGTCTTTGCAACTCTAAAAGCTTGCGTCGCCCGGACGCAAGACTACAGTGTGCTGCGCTCACGTCGGAATGCTTGTGGCGCGTTTTTATTCAAGATAAGGTACAAATGGATGCACCGCAAACTAGCCTGTATGGATACATGCTGTGCCACGATCACTGCACTTGTACTGCAAATCGCGCACGAATGTGCCCAGCTGTGTGTCCGTTACAATAGGTCACTGAAACGGACGATCATCATATGTTGGCAACAAGCCAGCTGGATTGTTGTGTTGAGTTTCGGAATCAACTTCCTGTTGGAACCAGTAATAATAGAACTCTCTAATCTCCACAATGTTCAGACAGTTATGCCAGGAAACATTCTGCTGCACAGGGGTAAGTACACCTCGTACCTATGGCAAAGGTGCAAGTTACTTGTGAGATACTGTTGTATGACTATCTTGTAAATCCAATTATTTGTTTATTTATCTTAATTTCGACGTTTTCATGCGTTTTGCAATCGCTTTCAGGCTAAACAGCGGTGTGTGCAAAGTTAAACCATTTCACAACATACTGCAGCCCCACTTTTGGATAGAACGGACCTTTCTTGCTGGATTATTACGGTCCGTTGTAATAAGCGGTCCGTTGTAATGTGGTTAGAACCCCACTGTATTGTGAGACAGGTTCTACAGGACAGCCTGCGACAGTTAAAGGCATAAGAGCTCCGTCAATAATGCCTACAATGGCAGTTTTATATTGCATAGAATGCTATCATCACGCAGCCCAGTTTCTGTTCACTGTATTTCGGTGTCAACTTGGCATATTGACGGAAAGGTGTTGCAAGACATACAATACAGTACACCTCCATTAATTCTCCGGTCAATTCACTTTTTCGTTTGATTAAATTTCGAGCGAAAGTTCTGGCTAATGCTCATGCATTTCTACCGGCCCAAGCTTTTGTTACTTTGATCCTAACATTGGCCTTTGCTGGTTGATTAGAACTTGACTACTTGGCACACGCTCACCTAACCCTAACAGCAACCCCTTAAAGGGCAGTGTCTGTCTCAGCAGAGCCGAGGGGACTGTGAATGCGTTGAACAACCATAAAAAAAAAAAAGGAAAACAGGAACTCTTCCATCAAAAATGCATATTTCTGACTTGCCCCAGTAAGATTTTCATGCAATAACCACAGCTTACAATACTTGATTGTGGTATTTACCAGATTCTAATGTGTGGTCTTTTTTCTCTCTTCTTTTTCCATGAGAATTGTAACGAACACTTCCAGCACAGTGCAATTAGACACTAAACCAAACTGCCTTTGCGGCGTTAGTATGCTTTACCGCGTAACACAACTGTATTCCGGCGAATCAGACTTTCAAAACCGTGCGGCAAAGCTGACTTTAGAAAACAGTCGCCATTGTGCAACCCATTTTTTTCTTACTAAAAAATCCTATACGTGTAAGATTTCTACTTTGTTTAGGAGCTTTTATGCAACTTCTATGTTAGTTCTCTACTTCTGATATTTATAAATGAGGCGCCCGTTTGATTAGGGGATGTGTAAGAATCGGGCAAACACTGGAAAATGAATAGTGGTGTGTTTTGGCATTGTTTCTGCATCTTTTATCATTTGACCAGCCGGATAATTCAATCAAGTTCATCAGTTCCATCAGGGTCAAATCAACGGAAGTCGAGCGTATAATTAATACCTCCAAATACATCAGAGTCTCAGTGGAATGAAATGGAAGGTAATGAAATAATCGCTACAGAGATGCATGTATTCAAAATCATGTTGTAATAAAGTAAACTTGTCCTGCTAATTAATATAATGAATTAAATTCATCTTCAAAACCAAAAAATACCTGACTGCTGCACACTGAGTGATCATTCTAACGAGCTTCAACACTTGTTTGGCACAGCAGTTCAAACCACCTGCGCCCCTGAACAGTATACACCATCAAACAACACTGGTCTTTCTCACTGCCCACTGCTTGCACTTCTTTCTCTGATTGTGGTGCGCTGTGCAGGCTGGCCCAGCTAGGCATTGCCTGGACATGGTCTCAGAGATTTCACTCGGAGGCCAGACCATACTTGCGCTAGTCTGAGCAACGTGCAGCAGTAGAGAAAGAAACGCAGTGGTAAGCAGCTGCCTGTGCACAGTTAGCACTGCTACATGCGGCAGTGCAAAAGACCGGTGCATACACTGCAGCGTGCCATGAAGGCTGGTGCAGCTAAGCATAGCCTCCGAGATCGCATCGCCACCTGTGCAAACTCGGAGGCCACAAACAAGCCAAGCCAAGCTGGCGCAGAAAGGTCCACCACCCTCCTCACTCATGCAGCGAAGCCACATGAGAGAAGCAGATCAGCCTGGATCAGCTGCGTAGTGCACCACATACTGCTTCACCACCACAACGAATGTTGTGCCATCATTGCATGCAAGCAGGACATGCTAATCACGTCATTGTTTTGCCAATTTGATGGCATCATGGACAAGCCAAGCGTAAGCTTATCACATTGGGACAAAAGGCTGCATCATAAAGGCTCTGGAATCAGGTGTTAAGAAGTTGCATGTTGCACACCCCAAAGATTCTTTCACTGTTTTATGAAAGTCTCATTGCATATGTGGCCGTGTAGCGGCCGCAGACTGCAAAGCAGTCTTTTTCATTTATGTTTAAAGGGGGGTATGTATTGCAATGAAAGGCAATAATGGCTATAAAAAAGCAATAGATATAATGAAGTAGTTTCGGCTCCGCCTTCGACATTGTTATAACAAAGTTTGAATGTGCTTGCAAGATCCCCGATATTGCCTCTTGAACAAGACAGGGCTTCCAGTTTTCGAGAATTGAGCTCAGCATGGCCAATTCTACTTACAGGCAGTCATTCTTCCAGCTGTGAAGCAATTTGCATTACTAACTGCCTTTCATACAGATTTCTTAGTAAATATAGTGAGAATTGTAGCTTGGGCAACATGAATGACCATCAGAAGCGGTCAGCTACTGCGTGCTTCCATCATGTCACCACTGCAAGAATACCACAATGTCTCTCATGAATGTAGTCACTCCACCTTTCTCTCCAGTTGTATATAAAAGTGAACTAGAAAAATTTAGCCATCTTCAGAACAACGTCCCCTTGGCAAGCAGAGAAAAGCAGCCAATGCTGCTTGGGAAGTTTTGCACACTGAAAAGATTTTATTAGTGTGTACTCACAGATTTCTGAGGCGTCACAACACCATTCACTTTCCATATGCTTTTGCTGCCAGTGATTCTTCTCTCAATGACAATGCTGCGGCCTGATGTGTTAGACCTGCATGTGCAATCAAAGTGGGATGTGTTACAACTTGTAAACTCACACACGGAAAGCAAATGGTCTCTCCAATTTGTAGGGGAAATAATCTGGGTGTGGTCTGCAGGCAGGTGACAACCCAGTTTTGGAGTATTTCCCTAAACCATTCTTGTGAAATGGACATGAATGAAATGAACAAACAAGAACTTTATCGGCTGAAAACTCGCATAAGTCAGCAGGATAAGCCTGTCACTCGCACTCACTCACCAATATTTTTGCTGACTATGTACTAATGTACTTGTACTCATACTGAAACTCATTGATATTCACTCATACACTGGCACCCACTCAAGCTCATACTCTGGTTCACTCCTACTCACCAGCACTCAATCACATGCATACTAAAGCTTGTTTACACTCGCTGACAGTCACTCATAGCCACACTCACATACACTCAAACTAACCAGCTCTCACAGCGGCTCTTCGATTTGTCCTCCCAAATTGCACAGGGCTGCCCAAGGTGGTGCTTTCTGCATATGTAGCGTTTTGGGCAGTCTTGACAGTCCGGGAGGACAAATAAAAAAAAAACTCTACCATTCATACTCACATTAACCAGCACTCCTTCCTGTTCATACTGACGCCCCCACAAATGCATCCACAATCACTTCCACACCTGTCCAGTCACACCCTTCATCACTTACTAATGCTACATCTCATGCTTGTTTAAATAAGTATGGAGTAAGTATTGGTGAGTGCACTCATGGTTTCACTTTCGAAAGACAGATACTGAAACCCCATTATTCATAGTAATGCAAATGTTATTACTTTATATTTCTACAAGCATTTCTTACCTCCAATATACAGTCAATTCAGAAATCTGAAAGCTATGGCTTGTCAACTTTATTTTCTTTTGCAATGCATCTTGAAACATGTTAGTTTTGAGCAGGGCTTTTGATCACCTTTTTTTTTCTTCCATGGGAACAGCGCGAGACAAACTAATGGTGTTTTTGTGGCTGCAAGTGGCTGTATAAAGGCACTCGGCAGGCATCTTATGTGCCATTTTATGTGCCAGCAAAGCAGCTGAGGAACCCGCCGTCGTTGCTCAGTGGCTATGGTGTTAGGCTGCTGAGCACGAGGTCACGGGATCGAATCCCGGCCACGGCGGCCGCATTTCGATGGAGGCGAAATGCGAAAACACCCGTGTACTTAGATTTAGGTGCACGTTAAAGCACCCCAGGTGGTCAAAATTTCCGGAGTCCTCCACTACGGCGTGCCTCATAATCAGAAAGTGGTTTTGGCACGTAAAACCCCATACTTTTTTTTAAAGCAGCTGATGGATCCAAAATGAAACATGTCACATAATTTACACTCGCTTTTTGCATGCGTAGGTTCCGTAGGTGAAAGCAAGAAAATATTCTTTGTATGGCTACCTGTACACATGCTGAGCCAGTTTCATACTGAACTATACACAACTCAATTATAGATTATTCATACTTCTAGCAAAACGGGAATCTGCGATATAGGAATTTGCAACACTGAGGTGTTAAAATTAAAGGCATCAGGTAACATCTTTTAAAAACGGTAAGAGAGGTCCCCACTTTGATGTTCTTGTAAGACAACAAGTTGTTGAATGTGCCTTATGCAATTGGAGTTATCAGCAATGAAATGGTGCCATTATCACCCAATTCCTGCTTTGCTCTGCCATTTATCATGTTCAGCTCTGGTATCAGTGCATGAGCTCTATGCTGGATCTGTTGAGAGAGATTTTTTTTGTTTTTCATGATCCTGTCACAGGCACTGCTTAGTAATAATTACAGACCAGAATCTTTTCCCTGTGGCTCTGTTTTCCTTATGCCCTTAACCGAGCCTATAGATGCCTATTTCTGTGTTGGTGCCTTTATTAGAGATTTATCGCCTAAAAATGCCCTTTTCCACGTTTCGTCCTGACTTCATTTTGTTTATAGGAACTTAGCTGAAAGCAGCCCCTTATTACCACAAACACTTTGCCAGTGTAAAGACCTAGTAATAGCTTTGCGGATGACGAGAGCATCGCTGTGAGTAGAGCTCAAACTGCTCTAGGCGACAATACACTTGACAGTGACTTAGCATACCTGTGCATGGCACACTTGACGTTTTTAGCAGACATCACTGAGAAACCTCAATGCTTGGGTGCAGCTCAGACCCAGAATGCCAGGTTCATTCTGGACGTGCAAAAAAGGTTCGTCACCATCCCCAATGAACCTGTTCCTGAATTTGTGTGCACCTGTGTGTGTGCATGCCCCATGTGCCCTCTGAAGTGTAATGTGTAACTCTAAACAGTTAGCTAAAGGCTTCAATCGGATCGAACTAAAATCCTGGGTTTTCAGTACTGAGAGAACTGTGAAAGCTTCTGACTAGTGAGTATACTACAATTCTAGAGAACACTGCACCACTGAACATTCTGAAGTATACTTATGTGCGCACTGCCAACTTTGGTGGATGTTGAGTGTCCTTTTTCTGCATACAAACAATACTCAGCGAAAGCATGCCCAACATGAAATCCAAAAATCTGGAGATGGTACTTCTTTGCTACTTTCATAACTTTTGCTGTGGCCGCTAGTCACACTAGATTTCAGATAAATATTGTAACCTACACACCTTGTCTCATTGCATTTTATCAGGAAAGTAAAATTTCACAAAACAGAGATTTAGTGGGCTGTGTTCCTAGGATCATGAATTATCTTCAGATGCACAGCGGAAGTTATTAGTTGAGCCTATTCATGCGTAAACAGCATTTGGCACCTATATATGCCTTAAATCATTGCTCTGGTGCCAGTCATTTTTTAGTGCCTAGACATCAGGTCTCCAGTCATGACCTCTAAACAAGTCCAGCTAAGAGCCATCCTGGCGTATTAGTGCACAACAGTAAGCTCAAAAAGTTGTGAGGACTTCGAGTAGTTGATTTACCATGGTCAAGAAAAAAATAATTTTGGGATTTAACATGTCAAAACCACAATCTGATTATGAGGCATGCCTTAGTGGGGGGCTCCGGATTAATTTTGACCACCTGGGGTTCTTTAACATGCACCTAAATCCAAGTACGTGGGTGTTTTTGCATTTCTCCCCCATTTAATTGCAACTGCCGTCTACGGTATTTGATCGTGCAACCTCGTGCTTAGCGGTGCAACAAAGCCACTAAGCAACCACGTCGGGTCCATGCTCAAGAACAGTTACAGGGCCTCCTTTTATGTTTTGTAGGTTGCGAACAATACTCACAGCTCAATCTCGATGACAGCAGCGTCAGCGCCATGCCTGATGTAGTCGGAGACATTGGAGGCTCGTCCAACAGTGTAGGGTGTGCCGCATAGGCCGAGGCAGATGGCACACACAAGGGACGACTTGCCCGAACCATTGGTGCCCACTATGACATTCAGGTTGGGGCCTGGCAGAACCTCCACATAAGTGTATGTCCTGCAATGTCATCACAATAGCAATGAGGCATTTCACATGCTGTCAGAGACCAGACAAAGTGCAGTGCCAAAAAGCAAAGAAAAGGAGGAGATAAACAGTCGGACAGTCATTGTGCCCTATTTGAAAAGTGAAATTGGTACTAAATATATGAGGTCCCACAGTGGGTTATGACGCACACCATAGTGGAGGGCACCAGATAATTTTCAACCATATGGGGTTATTTACCAAGACCTAAATCTGAGTAAACGAACATTTCTTTATTATGCCTTCGTCGGAGTGTGATTGTGCATTATACGTAGTTGGACGTGGTTGGCATTTTCAAACAAGCACAAGGCAAGTGCGTGCAAGACCTTTCATACATTCTATTGTCCCTTAAATATACAATGGTACAGTGCTTACTCAGAGCACTACAAGAAGACAGCTCACACAATATACAGAGCACTTCACACAGAAAACTCAGACAATGACCTGACCTAACCTAAGAACATAATCTTTAAAATGTGCCAGTGCCTTCCAGTAATGCTTAGGACAGTCACGTAAGGAATGACTGCAAGGAGCTTGTAGATTTTGATCCACCAGCAAAGCCACGTCAACTAGCTCAGAAGAATGAAGCAGGTTTGTACCTTCAGGTTCGCTTATTCCCTTACTGTGAGCAGTGAACATGTAGCAAAAGTAGTGGTTGAGTTACTTAATTTCTTTAACCCCGTAACCACCATGACCAATTAAAAACAAAAAAAATTGGAAGTGTAGAACCTATTTTTTTTCTCTTTTGACCTGCATATTTTCGACTTTTTCTAAAAAGTACGGTACGAGGACTGCCTTTTGCATTTTTACTGGTCTTGTTGCAAAAAAATTTGTGACTGAAGCACTTGTACCATGCAAAAAGGTCTCTAGAAGTTTAACACCACTTTCTCCCACTTCGCGGAAAAAAAGAAAGCTCTTAATCGTAAAGCATGGGGCTACTGGTACAAACCCAAATAAAACTGGGAAAAGCACTGCAGCAAAGTGCTGATGGCATTCAAACATTGCAAGGTTTTTCAGCACATGCAGAATCTACATGCTGATGAACTGCACGACTACATAAAGAAGTACTATGCAATTCAATGTTTACCCTGACACCAGGTTGCCAAACATAGCCAAGTTTCATAAAAGAAACATTTGCCGGAATGTCCTTGCTCAACACTATGAAATAGAGCAAGTCCACAGTGGAGAATGTTCTATGATAACCCAGTTCTCCCTGAGAGTCAGTTCCTAGGTATCTTGCAGAGGACACGGACTTGGGGCAGATTAACACTTGCTGTTTGGAGACACAAATGAAATTTGGCTTCCTGCAATGCATTGGCCAAGTCTGGTTGCTTTGTGAATAGGTGCTGAGAAGTTTGCAGATTACTTGGGTGAAGTTCAATGTGTGGTGGAGTCAGCGAACATGTCAACGTAGCACCACAGATGTTGAGTCGAATTGTCTGGGTGACATCCAAACCGAGAAGTGGTGCATTTTCCTCAATCGTTGTAGGAGTTGAAGGCGATCCTACAGCTGTCACCAGTTGTAGGAGTTGGGGACGGACTTCAGGATGAAAAAAACTTGGAGGATTTATTTTACATTATTTACAGTGAGACGTCAATGAACAGTCGTACAGTCATTACAGGCCAGCAGCAACTCGGACGCTGCGGCCCCCGGCAAGAAGTTCGAGAGAGGTGAATCAAGGGAATGCTCTGGTCTCTTCTGCTGCTCCCAGTCTCCGTCTTTTAAACCCTTCGAGGACTGCAAGACGTGTCATGTTCGGCCAATGGGAGAGTCCGCTCAGATGACGCCATTTTCGGCCAATGGTAGGCGCCCGTGCGGCGGTGTCACACCCGGCGGCTCCCTGCGGTCTTGCCTTGCTGACTTGCAATGCGCTCTTCAAAGGCGGACGGGGGGGACGCTTGGGCCCCAATTGTCCGAGGGCCCCGTACTCCCGGCGGTACGGCCCCGCTGGCTTGCAAATGCCCTCTTCAAAGGCGGCTGGTGCGTCGCTGCCAGGCCTTCCCGGTACATCGCAGCCGTCTGGCTTCGGGACTCACGTTACCTGGAACAGTGCCGGGCTATCCCCTCGCTTTCTGGAAGGGTCAAGCATTGAATAGCTCCACCGGCAGGGTACGAAGTGGGGGCCTTCAACTTGTTTGCACGTGCGCTCCTCTGGAATGTGCTTTCCGTGTTTCTGCGTTTCTCAATTAGCTGTGCTGCGACTCGATGTGGTCTGGGGAACTCGAAGTAGGCACAGGAAACAGCCCTATATCTAACATCGTGTAAAATGTGATGCGAGCAACAATACCCTTATAACAAACATCTGCAGTGAAACGTCCAAGATGTGGAATCAACTGCTTGGAGTAATCCTCAAGGAGGAAGTTTGATTGCAGTAGCCAGGCCCCAGAAAAATGCTGCAGGAAATCTTTTTCAAGTACAAAAGCAAAACGGTTGCATCGGTGTCGACAACAAAATTTAAGTTGGCATTGCCAATCTGGACAAAAATTCTTCAGCGCAGATGGATTGAATTACCTCCAGTTATTTAAGTTTTTCGGTTAATTTGATCTTGACCAAAGGTCCTGGCAGGCACCCATGGATTTCGATAAACCCAAACTTGCATTATTTCGATCTTGAAATTGGCTTTTGCCATATAATTCAAACTTGACTGGCCAGCATGCAAGCATCCAGCCCCAATGGCGAGTGACTCCAATAGCGGCAGGGTCGAGACAGGCTGCCAATGGAAACTAACCCTTGCAACGTTTAACACCCGAACCCTCTTGAGCGAGGCTAACTTAGCAGGACTCTTTGAGGAACTATCAGACATTGTTTGGGATATCATCAACCTTAGTGAGATTAGAAGAACTGGTGAGGCCTCTAGATTGCTGAATAACGGACATGTCCTCAGCTATATAGGTCTCCTAGATAAGAAGCAATACAGGGTAGGATTTCTAATCCATAAGGACATAGTGGGCAACATTGATGAATTCTACAGCATTAATGAGAGGGTAGCTATAGTCATAATCAAACTTAACAAGAGGTATAGATTAAAGGTAGTACAAGCCTATGCTCCAACATCCAGTCACGATGATGAGGAAGTAGATCAGCTTGAGGAAGATGTTGAATTAGCGATGAGAAAAGTGCAAACTCAGTATACTGTAGTAATGGCGACTTCAATGCAAAAGTGGGGAAAAAGCAGGCTGGTGAACGAGCAATTGGCAACTCCGGCATCGATTCTAGGAACACTAGAGGAGAGATGCTGGTAGAATTCACAGAAATGAATAAGCTCCGAATAATGAACACCTTTTTCAGGACGCGTAGCAACAGAAAGCGGACTTGGAAAAGCCCTAATGGTGAAACAAAAAATGAAATTGACTTCATACTTTCTGCTGATCCCAGCATAGTGCAGGATATAGAAGTGATAGGTAGGGTACAGTGCAGTGATCATAGGTTAGTGAGGGCTAGGATTCACCTCATTTTGAAGAGAGAGCAAAATTGGTCAAGAAGAATCAGGTCAATTGCAAACAAATATGCAGCCTTAGAACAGAGAGATGATGATGACATAGAGCTGATGAATGAAACCGTAACTAGGCTGGCTTCAGAGGCAGCAATTGAAGTGAGGGGCAAGGCACCAAGGCAACCAGTAGGCAAGCTCACCCAAGTAACAAAGGATCTAATAAAGAAATGACAAAGAAAGAAAGGGTCCAACTCATGAGATAAGAGAGGATTCGCGGAACTGTCAAAACTGAACAAGGTGAAAATAAGTGATATTCGAAACTATAAAGTGAGAAAGACTTAAGAAGCCGTAAAAAATGGATGCAGCCTGAAATCAGTGAGAAAGAAACTTGGCATAGGACAAACCAAGATGTATCCACTGAAAGATAAGCAGGCTAATATCATCAGCAATCTCAAAGAGATAGTAAAAGAAGCGGAAGAATTCTATACTGACTTGTAAAATACCCAGAGGAGTCAGGATACCTTTATTAGAAACAGCAATGAAGCGGATACAGAAACTCCTCCTATAACTAGCAATGAGGTCAGAAGGGCCTTGCAAGACATGAAACGAGGAAGAGTGGCAGGAGAAGATGGGATAACAGTCGACTTAATCAAAAATGGAGGGGACATAATGCTTGGAAAACTGGCGGCTCTATATATGAAGTGTCTATCGACTGCAAGGATCCCAGAAAACTGGAAGAATGCAAGCATTATACTAATCCACAAAAAGGGAGACATTAAAGAATTGAAAAATTATAGACCCATTAGCTTCCTCCCAGTATTATATAAAATATTTACCAAAATAATCTCCAATAGAATAAGGGCAACACTGGACTTTAGTCAAGGGAACAGGCTGGCTTCAGGAAGGGATACTCTACAATAGATCACATCCATGTCATTAATCAGGTTATTGAGAAATCCGCAGAGTACAATAAGCCTCTCTGTATGGCTTTCAGAGATTACGAAAAGGCATTTGACTCAGTAGATACCAGCAGTCATAGAGGCATTATGTAATCAAGGAGTACAGAACGCTTACGTACATACCTTGCAAAATATCTACAGAGGTTCTACAGCTACTTTAATTCTACACAAGAAAAGCAGGAAGGTACCTATAAAGAAACGGGTCTCTCCAATGCTATTCACTGCCTGCTTGGAAGAAGTATAATATATTAAATTGGGAAGGCTTAGGAAAGGATCAACAGCAAATATCTCAGCAACCTTCGGTTTGCCGATGACATTGTTCTATTCAGCAATAATGCAGACGAGCTACAACAAATGACTAAGGACCTTAACAGAGAGAGTGTAAGAGTGGGATTGAAAATTAATATGCAGAAGACAAAGACAATGATCAATAGCCTGGCAAGGGAACAAGAGTTCAGGATCGCCAGTCAGCCTCTAGAGTATGTAAAGGAATACGTTTATCTGGGTCAATTACTCACAGGGGACCCTGTTCATTAGAAGGAAATTTACAAAATAAAAATGGGTTAAGTGCATACGGAAGGCATTGCCATATCTTGCATGGTAGCTTAACACTATCACTGTAAAGAAAGGCGTACAATCACTGCATTCTACCGGTGCTAACATATGGGGCCGAAACTTGGAGACTGACAAAGGAGCTCGAGAACAAGTTAAGACGCTCGTGTTTCGCCTCTATTCTTCGTCCTTGTTATTAGTGCGCGCTGTAAGTTATAATAATGCAGACGTACCGACTCGACCAGCTAGCTACCGTACTAAAGTTAAGGGCCACGCAAAGAGACGGGAGGCGAAAGATCTGTATCAGAGAGCAAATAACAATAGCCGATATTCTAATCGACATTAAGAGAAAAATGGAGCTGGGACAGGCCATGTAATGTGCAGGATGGATAACCGGTGGACCATTAAGAGTTACAGAATGGGTGCCAAGAGAAGGGAAGCGCAGTCGAGGACGGTAGAAAGCTAGGTGGGGTGACGAAATTAGGAAATTTTCAGGCGCAAGTTGGAATCAGTTGGCTCAGGGAGAGGCCTTCATCCTGCAGTGGACATGAAGCACACCAGCAAAACTCTGCAGATAGCATGAAGTTCCGATAGAGTCACTTCGCCTATATAATTACATCACACAAAAAAAAACCACTGCAACCAATCAGCCCGTTCTACGAGTCTGATAAACAGGTCGAAATTATTAAGATGTGCCTAGGAGGTGACGTCACCAAGTTTGCAATCGCTCACTACGTACGCTTCAGGTACGATAACGTCATTGTTTCAGTAAACAAGCCTTTTTCGTTTCCAAGAGGAAGAGAGAAATCAGTGGCCAAACTAGACACATCGGCTAAGCGCTAAAATGCAGGCTGACGAGGAACAACATCGCCTAGACAGGTGTCTACAAGCCACGTGAAAAATAAATGAGCATGGAGACAGCTCTACTCACATAAAATTCTCCAACTTGATTCTGACAATGGCTCCATTTGCGTAGTCCATTTTGCCAATTAATACGCGACACTTACGGTAAGCACATCAAACGAGTGCCGCTATTCCTCCAACTTCGCGCTCACATTACATGCGCAGCAACGCAAAGAAAATGACACACAAAAGAAAACGGCGCGCTCGGGTTAGATGGAGGAATGTTATGAGCGTCCCCTTTGGAACGGGACGGTGGGTTGCGCCACCTAGATGGAGGAGCTTTAACGCCACCAAGCTCTTGCTAAGAAAGGTATGTTTACACCGGTTGGAGTGCATGACGATTATTGTTGTGGGGCAAATATACACCCCAAAGAGTGCAACCGTTTTAAGAGTGTAAGAAAAGTTTACAATGCTATCAGCATGATAGCATTGCCGACAGGAAATGCTATCATGCTGATAACGCGCATGCCATTAATCTTAGATTAACGGTAATCTTAGAGGTAATCGTAGAGGTAATGTGCAACGAGTGGGCGTGCCGTGACGGCGTGGCATCATCTAAGCTGCCTTCCGGCGCGTTTAGTATTGAAGGTTGCGTAATCTCATGTTTCGGTGACCCGTCGACGCGAGAGGCAGACGAAACACTGACTTCCCGCTGCAGGCGCTTTTCATGATAGTAGTGTCGTCCCAGTGTGGGCGATGCAATCAGCCGCAGGGGAGGAGTGGACGCGAAAGCGTGGCTGGCTTCGCTTAATTTGTAATAACGTCATCGTGGCCATGACACCACATCGTTCGTCGCCGACTCCCAAATTCACCAAAATGAACTGTTTTCTCAATCAAATTTGCTTTATCGGTTGCCCGAAAATTTGGGTAATTCTGCAGCCTCTTTCCGTGTAAAAGATCTGTCGGTGACTGCGCTTATTTTCGTAAAAGGCTGAATTTCAATACAACGAAATTTCGATATAACGAAGCAAATTGTCGATTCTATCATTTGTTATATTGAGGTTTAACTGTACTTCTGTATAACTTTATCAGAAATAACTTGACAGTTCAATTTGGTACCCTTTTATGAGAAATGGCCGAAAGTAAAATATGGCCTTCCCCCAAAGTTTCAGTTGGCAAATAAATTCGAAGTTTCAGATATATACATAGATGCATGCATGCTATGTACCTGCATTTGACTCTTAAAGAGACCTAAACACGTGCATCTGCCACATCATTAAAGCTTGCAGCCTTGTTACAGACAAGAAAAGGTTACACAATTTCAGGCCTTATTTTAGGTACACACATTATCATGCAAAGAGGCTACAACAGACTAATGCACAGAAAAATATGTTTCCTGCAACCACATGTGTGACAGGTTTTTTGAAGCTGCCTGTACTGAGGCCAACTAAGCTCTTGCAAAATATGGCCAAAGACACTAGAAGGTTGCACTGAATGCTCTTGCACTGTTGCCTGTGCAAATCAATGCTTCAGCTTCATTTCATTGTAAATTTGACAGCAAAGGTATCGCCTACAATAGCAAAGGCAAGAAAAGCTCTGTATTTAAACAAAGAGGTATGCTGGCATAGGAGTATTGACGTGAAAGCTACTCCGCAATAAGTATGATAATCCACCATAACAGGAATCATTCTGCAATGTAAGTACATTCATAAAGACGCATAAGTATTTACTATTAAACAACTTTTTGCTCTTCTACTACTTAGGCCGATTGTTCAGACAGTGTGGCAACTTTGGCGTTGCACTACTAAACTCGAGGTTGCGAGTTTGATCCCAGCCATGGCAACCACACTTCGATGGAGGCAAAATGCAAAAATGTTAATGTATTTAAACAAGCATTTAGATGCACGTTAGAAAACCTCAGGTCGTTAAAATTAATCTGGAGTCCCCATTATGACACGTCTTATAATCATATCATGGTTTTGACACAAAATCCCAATACTTGATTTTAAAATAAGGGAACTATAGCAACGCAGTCCACCAAGCAAAGTTAGGCACACAGTCAAGCACAAATGTTTTCCAATGAAGTTATTTAAAGTCATCCCATTACAAGCTACAGCCTTTCTCACTCTGGCAGGTTCTCTTTTGAAGAATGCTCAAGACCTCTTGTACATAAGGAACTGCTCAGCTAGGTCATAGGCACTTTGTGGTGGTGACCTCCACATGATTAATGTGAGTATAGAACAAATGCTAAGTACAAAATTTATGTAAAATGTCAATAGCCAAAAAATCTAAACAGTTAAGACTAGAGCAATATCTCCGATAAAAAACGTGACCTCTGCAGTTTTTCTTCACTCAAGAGCCTTTGAGAGCTCTTAAGCTAGCAGTCTTTTCAGTGCCATGCTTGGTCGTGCTCAAGACTAAATAGATACCAGTCAACAATCAGTTTGTTTCTATAAGTACACCGTGAGCAAGCAAAGCCAGAAGTGATGCAACAAGAAAAACCACACAGCTCAAGCAGACCGCGTTTACAAGTTTGCCTTCCTTCAAGCCAGGTCAACTTGAACATATAGTATTTTCGTACAACAATGAGACACAGGCTTGATTCTCACTTTATTCATGGCACTTCATTAAAAATATCAACGATTTGAAATGAGCTGAAGAGTCCTTTCTGTGCTCATGGTGGTGCACTGGCTTCCTTTGTGATTGCGTGTACCAGATGGTGAGAAAGGAGTTGTCGCAGCTCCTTTTCTTCAGTCTTTGTCCAGTTCTGTGAGAAAAAACAGATAAGAGAACAAAAGCATTTTAGGAATGTAGAACGCATATACATGCCAAGATGGCTACATGGTTTCAGTTTGAACCTGTAAGTGACCAATGTTTTTTCTTTCGCAAATTTTTCAGGGCATTCGGAGCCCGCGAAGATGCGAAAGAAACACGCCCATTCGTGTGTAAAGCATTACTGGTGAATCGCCACCAACTTCTTTGAACCGGCAAGCCTCTTCAGAGAGCACGTCAGCGCTGTGCCCTACGCCATGACTTCATTGGGGTGCCCAAGTGAGTGCGGTTTCACCTCCTCAAGAATTCTTGCTCTGTGGTCCAGAGTACAAGGAAGGTACAGTCGAATCTCAATAATTCGAACTCGAAGGGACATGAAAATTTGCTCAAATTAAAAGCAATTCATATTAAAAGAAGGAACTGTTCTTGAAGTATTTGTGCACCATAGCACAACGAGTGAGGACCACAAAATTGCCCACGCTGGCCAACGCTTGCTTCCCCCCTCCCCCCCCATAACTTCAAGGAGTGGGCTAAGCTGGCGCCGCAACACCGGCGCGGAGACCGTTGAAGGTAAGGGAGTTACGAGGGAGTTGAGAGGGAGGACGAGGGGAGCGTAGTTGCAAGCAAGGGCGGGAGGGAAGCGGATTTGCTGTTCCACCAGGTTGATTGATGGTGCTAATTACCTCTGTCACCGAAGCAGCGGAGTTGCTTTGGTGGTCTCATCAAAAGGAGGAAGTCCTTGCCAGTTATCACAATCCCGTTGGTGTGATCTTTTCCGTTGTGGCATAGCCACGTTCAAAAGACAAGGAGAATGAGGTAATAGGTGTTGCCTTCGCGTCTTTGTATTCAGGAGCTGTCTTGTCGTACAGGATCGAATATGCCGCACTGTCTCCAACAACTTTTCTATCGAGATGTCTCCGTTTAAACTCGTCATTGCAAAAAAACAAGCACAAACAGGACCGAAGCAAGAAAACCAAAACAAGCTCGAGCGAGATCTGACGCGAGCAGACGATCGTGCGAAACAAGTGGTCTGGCTGAACCAGACGCGAGTATGAATAGAGCGGTCAGGCATGTTCGCATGACACCCGTTTCCTGTGCGTACATCACTCAAGAAGCCACTCTTATTGGTCTCCTCCACTCGCGGCTCGCTTGCTGCCACGACAAGTCGTGAAAAGTCAGCCCAGGACCGATCCCTCCCGCAGCAGGCATTTTGGCCGCTAGCGCTGCTGCCACGGCGCGACGCAGAAACAGCGACCTTGCCATTTGAGAGCATGAAATTTTTGCCATGGGTTTTTTTTTTTCCCCTTCAGTGTTGAGGGGTTTCTCTTAAGCCTTTCCGCTATGGCGGGGTTTGAGCAACACTGGTCGGGGGCGCCGCTGCGTGATTTGCCATGCTGCTGAGAGCATTGTCGGGGCACGGCATGTTCAAATTAACCGGCGCAAACACTTGTGCACTCGAATTACCGGGCGTTTTCGCTCACTGGAATACACATATCTTTGACAGGACCACAGCATCAGTTCGAATAAACCAGAAGTTCGAATTAAGCATGTTCGAATGAGCAAGATTCAACTGTATTTATTATACGACTGTTTTGGTGTTGACTAACTGCTACACCCTATCTGTGTGGTGCGCATGAGCTGTTGCTCCTGCAATTCAAGGGTGAGACAACAGTATTAGAGAACGCTGCAATGCGACACTATAAGAGAGTATGGCTCCCAACAACTGTGCTAATGCTAATGCTAATGGTGCAGGGTAATGTTCCTCCAGCTCGATATAGCCTCTGAGGGCAACCTGGTGCAATATGTCCATGCACGTGAGGTTAGCTGCACCTCTTCCACATAGTCTCTAGAACAGAAGCAGCAAAAAGGTATGTTTCCAATTCGAGTTGAGGACCCTGCCAGCAAGCAAAAAGGGCTGACTGAGAGAATTGTAATTCCGTATGCACTGTTCACGTTCGTGTGCAAGAGTTTCTCCCCGCACCTCAGCTCTCGCGGTTAGCTTGAGCCGTCAGGAGAGCGGGGACACGATTTTCTGCCCAAACAGACCAATCGGGTGAGCCTCTGGTCCTTTTGGGGGCGGTCAGCAGCAAGTGTTTTAATGTCGCTGCTCAACGCTGCCCTCGGAGGAAAGAGAGAGGGAAAGCGGTGGCCCACACACCAAAAGTTCAAAAGTAACTTCTCCAGACACTGCCTTAATCCTCAAAACGTGCTGCACTATGGCGAGGCAACACAATGCACAAACACAATCCCCACACTGTCCAGCAAACATACCAAGCATAAGCATCGATTTGCCGTCACTACTACCTGCGATCATTCGATTCAAACATGCAGTTGAACCTCACAATAACGAAATTGGTGGCAACATGAAAAAAATTCTCTTTCTCAAGAATTTTGTTGTTGTGAAATGAGACAGCACAGATACGTAATGCGTCGCAGAACGAAACTTTACTGTGAAAATTCCATTAGCCTACTTTGGCAAGCTCTGCTCGAGGATATAGAATCGCATTTCCGGCAGTACAAAGCGTGCCGCATGCGTAGATCAGCAGATGCAGCACTGCTGTCAAGCAGTATTCTCAGTCAGTTGCTTTCAGAAATACAATCACTTTTGCGAGATTTTGCGCAGCTCAGCACCAGATGCAGAGCAACAGCGCTCCACAAATGTAGCAGCATTTCTCCAGCCCACGCTGTCGCCCATAGGCGCCGATGTGTCCAGTGCAGAGTACGAAAGTGAATGTATCTCGTATACCCAAAGACAAGGCAGTTGACCGCAACTACTGCCCCTTCCCGCAATCTACGTCCAGCACTGAATCCGCATGTGATGCCTATAGGGTGGCGCCAAAAACAGCATTCATGAAGCAAGGGATGCGTAAAGTGACAATTTGGGCCAGTTGGTGAAAGAGTTCATCTTGTAATATGGGAGTTCCTGCCCTACAGGCACACGGACAACATAAGTAGAAGTAGACAGGACTGTGTGCATCCTGCCCACTTGTACTTATATTGTCCATGTGTTTGTACCCCAGTAACCCCCATATTACAACAAAAATGGCGGTGCCTGCACAAGTGTAGCATGGTGGTATGTTACGCAATATTAGTGCAAAGCAATCACATTTAAGCACATCTTGGAGCCTGCTAGCCTTGTGCAAGTAGGTAATATGCGGGGTTATGCTTCAACAAACTTTGTTTATGCAGAATTGTAGCACAGTGACATTTCATTGTCATGAGGCATGAAACGCATTGAATCCAATGGGCAATTGCCAGGGACAAGAAAATATTTTGTTGTCGTGAGATTTCGTTATTCTGGGTTTCAACTGTACTGGGAAAGCTCATGTTCGGTCGAATTGTGAAACACTGCACCAATGATGCAGTCTTGACACTGCTAGCTCAAAGACAACATTTGGAAGTTGCGCACTTCTCTTTTCTGTTTCCAAAGAAAGGTCTCACACTCTCAAATGTTGTTTTGTTTTAATGTGCTCACATTCCTCCTTGTGCCCACTGCCATTTACTTGCATTCATAGTTGCTTACTTCCATTCCTGCTAAGTGGCACCCACTCACCGGCACTCACTCACATACATACTCATGCCCACCCGCATTCACAGACAATTACTCGCATTTATACTCGCATTTACTCAAGATCACCATCAATGACTTCTGGCCGTACTCATGCTGGCCAGCATTCACTTATGTTCATATTGCGTTCACTCAAACTCAGCTGCACTCACTTCTGTTCAAATTTGTGTTCACCCACAACCTTAGCCACTCGCTAATGCTTCTATTACTCAGCTGTGAAATGAGTGTGGAGAGAGCATGAGTCAGTGTAGTCGTGAGCATGCCAACCCATGTGCAGTGGACATTAATTTGAGCACTCTTATCGAACTTAGTTTATTCGAACTGACGCTGTGGTCCTGTCACAATAATGCGTATTTCAATGTGATAAAACACCCGGTAATTCAAATGCATAAGCATTTGTGACTGGTATCGAACATAGCGTGCCACCAATCGTACTCTTTGCAGCACATCAACACGCACAACGGCATTTCTGAATTGACAGTGCTGCTGCATGCCTGCTACTGCTCCCATACTCCGTTGTAAGTACCGTATTTGGGCACGTATAATCTCAAATAAAATTTTTAAAACTTAACAGTAATGTCGTGGTCCGGGTTTATACGCAAATTTTGCCTTGCGGTGCGAGTTCACAGTAATAAAATTTTGCCTACAATAATGGCTTCATAGCAGCACACGCCGCATTGAAGTGAAGCCACACTTCCGGAACTCGTGTCAGCTCGGTGCACATGCTCCGCCTAATGCAGTGCTGTCTACAATTGAGGCTTCTAGCACTACGTGCCGTGCCGCAGTGAAGCCACACTTCTGGAACTCGTTACTTGCGTCTTAGCTTAGTGAACATGCGCCTCTAACGCAGTGCTGCATATAGTCCTTCATTCAATGAGCTTCTTTTAATTTTAACTCCGTTTAACTTGAACAAATTTTCGGGCCCTTTCGAGTTCGAATTATCCAGATTCGACAGTACCCCACATTGTGAAGCTACTAGCTAATGTCACTTTTTTGGCACTTACTTATTCTTATAAAAAGAAGGAAAGCAGAATTTCCCCATACCTGTTGCGATTCTGGCACATCAACTACATTTCCAGATGCTGTGCTTCCTGCAGAGACTGCCTCCAGGCAACTCAACAACTGCAGCACCTGGTTCATATCCAGCAGAAGCTCCGTTGAGTCTGACAGCGTGTGAATCGCATCCCGGAGAAGACGAGGCCACATACTGCACACAAGCCATAAATGCAGAGAGTGCACAAATACAGAACTGGTTGATTTATTGGCTGATTGATTGATTGTGTTTAATGTTCCAAAGCAATAAAATAGAGAACTGGGTGAGTTGGCTTGAATGCCTCCCTGTAAATGGAGCAAAATAATACAAGATAAAAAACACGACCAGACCCAGAAATGCCAACAGTGGACTCTCTTGCTTACAATGTGAGATGTCATGTTGCAACACTAAGTACATCAACGTCCCTTTGGCTTCTCTATCAGCAAGAGATTGAAAACATTAAAACTTGGAATGCGAGAATTTCATAACATAGGCATGGGTATCGAGCTTGCTTTGCTGTTTATTTTTGTGCTGGTCATATAGAACTTATTCCGAGTACTTGCACTGTTTTGCTTGTAAGGAAGCCTGTGTTTCAAAAGAAATACACCAGTTGGAAATCAGCATTGTGTTTGTTTTATCCCCATTTTACCTTCGGGTTGTTAGTTTCCAACCAAATAGCCCAAATCGGCACGTTGAGAATGGGTGTGGCAAGAGGCATGCACTGACACTTCCAACCTGTCTTTTCAACACCTACAAGATGGACAGAGTGACAGTGCCTCACACAACTATGCTTTCCTCAGTCGTGTACCCTTTGGGAGACCTTAAAGTCAGCTTCCCTGAAGAGTGAAAATTTTCTTCTGTGAAGAAACTGAAACCCAAATTTTTATTGAGCATTGCAAATGACAAATTTTACATTTAAATCTTTGTCACAGTTAAAGCACCTGTCGCTAAATTAAACCCTTAATAAATCAATTGCCTACCTCTACAAACAACGTAATGAATAACGAATGCAGGCATTGCACACTTGGATTGGTGACTGCTTCTGTTTATTCAGAAAAACGCATTCCTGCCATAGAAAAACATGGGCTGTGCAAGAACATGTAAAAAAAATGTGTGGCCCACTAATCCTGATGCCTGAACTCACCTGGAAAATTGAACTTGCTACTACAAGCAAATAACTAGTCGCAATTAATAAAATCAAACTGTGATCAATTATGTGGAGCGTATTTGTTTATTTATTTATTCATACCCCAACTAACCCATTTGGGGATTTCTAGGAGAGATGGGCATATATAATATATAACAGGAGAAGTGGGCATATAGTATATATAAGTTAACGGCAATGAAAGTGGAAGAAAAGTTTTTTCATCCACTTCAGTCGCGATAGCTCAATTGGTTAGAGCATCGCACGTGTAGTGCAAAGACGTGGGATCGTTCCCCACCTGCGGCAAGTTGTTTATTCATCCACTTTCATTGCCATTTATTTATCATTTTTTTAGTTCAATTAGTTAGTACAAGTAATTTCCCCTATGTTTTCCTTGGTATCATTGTTGGCTTCTCATGATACGATTAATAAATATCGGGCCCCTTAGTTAACCCTTTTTTCTCATTCTTAGATAACGAGGGTGTCGAATCCGGCACCATTAATGCCTTCAGGTAGCATGTGCGGGTTTGTTGACCAGTTGCCTTCACCCAGAAAGATCACGCACTTATGATGCCTGCGGCAGAAAGGATGTTCCACATCTGCCACCAAGGTTTGTGAATGGAGGCGCTGGCTAACACTCCTAAGGTTAGTTTTAGTAGAACACATAAATACCCAAGAAAGTGGATGGGGAAACCGTGCCGCAGTAGCTCAATTGGTTAGAGCATCGCATGTGTAATGCGAAGACGTAGGATCGTTCCCCACCTGCGGCAAGTTGTGTTTTCATCCACTGTGATAGCCATTAATTTACCATTTCTTTAATTTAATTAGTAAGTACAAGTAATCTCCCCTATGTTTTTTTTGGTGTCTTTGTTTCTTGGCTTCTCATGAAATAATGATTTATATTATTTGGGCTAATGTATATTCAGAATTGTTTCAGATTGTTTTGCAGCAGACTAGGGAGTGTTTTGAGTGAAAGGTTCATTTAGCTGTTGCAGCCAAAGTATCAAACATCTCTTCACTGGCGTTATATTTTTCCCAGACAGGAGTGGTATTGAAATGTTTGGCTTTGCGAAATATCTTTTCTTTTTATTGTTTAGTCGTTTTAATGTGTAGTTGAATCATGGGGACAGAGATCGCTCGGTTAAGGTGATGTTTGTAGGTAATTCTCAGCGAGTTCAATCATGTTATATTTCATCATCATCATCAGCAGCCTGGTTACGCCCACTGCAGGGCAAAGGCCTCTCCCATACTTCTCCAACAACCCCGGTCATGTACTAATTGTGGCCATGCCGTCCCTGCAAACTTCTTAATCTCATCCACCCACCTAACTTTCTGCCGCCCCCTGCTACGCTTCCCTTCCCTTGGGATCCAGTCTGTAACCCTTAATGACCATCGGTTATCCTCCCTCCTCATATATTTTAAAATGCATTTAATTGGTGTCTACTATGTGCTTTGGGAGATATATAATACAGTTGACTTTCGTTACAATGAACCTGGGTAATGTAATAAAAAATAACTTTCGTAGCGATTCTAACAACTTTATTGCGAAGAGTGAGTGGCAAATGTTCAAAGGGAAAAAAATAAAAGAAGAAGAAGAAGAAGAAGAAGTCGCAGTTTCGCTTGAGAGGCGAAGCATCAAGCGAATTGAGCTTCGTGCTGTCTTTCGCTTCAACACGAACTAAATATCGAAAGCATAGCGCATACAAGGCTACTGGCACTGGGCGCACTTTGTCCACACCGTAAATCGCTTTGAAGATGCGGCGCCTGTGCGGGTGCGCACTGTGTCCACATCGCGGATCCCTTTCAAAATATGGCAGCCGCGCCGTAAACAGCAGCCACTGGAGTAGAAGGACCCTCTCATCTCTCCTTTGCCTCCGCCCCGTGCCTCAGGCACACAAGAAGATGGCATGCTTCCGCCCTGCCTTCCTTCCTTCCTTGCGCGCGCGATATTGAGCTGCGATCGTCGGCTGACCCTCGCAAGTCAGTTGCTAACCCCTGCCTATACGGCAAAAGTCCGTTTCATATGGCGATTTTGACAAAAGTTGCCGCTAATTTCATCCGCTGCAGGCAATAGTCTGTCGTAGCACGGTCCGTTAAAAGTTAACTTCATTGCATTATTAAAATAGGCAGAGCAAACTAAGGTTGAAATATGGTCCATTATATCCGAAAGTCTGTTGTACGCAGGTCCGTTGTAATGAGCGTATACTTTATGTACCAGCTGTAAAACTCAATTAGTGCATTGTTAATACTGATGTAATCACCTTTATCGTAAAGTGTTATTTTCTTTTTTGCCCCGAGGTAGTTGTCAAGATAATTCTGCATGCAGTACTCAGTGATCACTTAGTTCTGGTAGATGTGTTATAGAAGAAACACTGTCGGGATGGAATTTTAAGATATGGTTGAGTATGTTAGAGCACTGTTTGTTTTTTCACATTGGGGTAGGTACCAGCTACGTCAAACCAAAGGTGAGGCACGTGTTAAAATTACTTTCGAGCTTATTAGACAGCGTTATGGCTGATTCGGAACATATTATACCAGGAAGGTTAAAGTCACCTAAGAGGAGTAGTTGCGCATGACTGAATGGTGTTGTAACGGAATGCAGTGCCTCGTGGAAGTGATTAGTGAAGAACCATCTGCATAGAAAAGTCCATAGCATATATCGATAAGAATTTGTAGGTATGACGAACTGCACAACATGAATGAAATTTCTACAGGTGAAGTGATATCGACAATCAAACAACAAAGGCTATGATGGGTAGCTATCAGGACACCTCCTCATTGTTTGCCTACACGACCCTGTTTAAAAATGTCAAAATCATGGAATGGAATCATGGAATCAGCAGGAATGAATTAAGCACTGCGTCATCAACGGTTGAATTCAGCCATGCTTTTGTTAGTATGAGAAGCTGACAATCAGAAGAATCAATGAGGCTACAAAGTGCTTTGTGTTTGGGCAGCAAGCTTCTTATGTTAATCTAAACAAGTGACACAGGGATGCTATTTGGTCTTGCAGTAGTGCGTGACGGTAGCTATGAAATTGATATGACTCTATTGGCAGCGTTATCATACTTGTAAGTTATGTTCTCCATGATTAGTTCATCATGCCATGTTTTAAAAGGTTTCGGTTGGGACTTGCCAAATTCAAATAGTTGTTTACGTGCATGCTGAATGTTAGATGAGTAGTATTCTGGTATGCCATGGTTGGACACTCTTAGTTGTTTAGCATTTGAAAGAACTTGTTGTTTCACTTTGAAGTGTGTTAATTTGACAATTATAGGTCTCTTTCTATTAGTGCTCTATTTGGCAATTCAATGGCTGCGCTTGATACCTAAGGGGTCTAACTTTATGTTAAGCTTAGAATTGCAAAGTTCTGCTATCTTGTTTTCCAATTCTTGCCATGTTTTTCACTCAATGTCAGCTATGCCAAAAAACACAAGGTTAGAACAACGAGCCCTATCTTCTGAATCGTACAGTCATGATTACATGCCGGAAATGGCTTTTGTGTTTTCATCAACAGCTGCCTTGATGCAACTAACTGCAGTCTTCAGTGCAGTTGACCTTTAGATCAAGATTACTGGTTGAGTAGTTTCTGCTGACTGATGTCACTGATGAGAAAATATGAATAGTTAGTGAAATTTCACATCATCAACACGGATTCTGCGCAAGCATATGGATGGCACGAACATGCACAGTGAGCAGCGCGGCATCGAAGCACAAATGCAAAGGGCAACAAAGGCGGTCATGGACATTACAGTGATTTCGGCGGTGCAACACCTGGTGTGCCACAGAAAAAGCACATATTGCAACACATGCAAAGAACAAACGCCACGAACATGCACAGCGATCACTGCGGCATCGAAGCACAAACGGAAGCGGACGCAATGATTCTTTTCTGCACCTCCAAGCGCTTTCCTCCTCCGGCGCTCCCTTCTAACATAATTTCATCGATTTCATCGACGGGGCATCTATGCTTGCTCGTAATAAAGAAATGCACTATAGAGCTTGTTTCCCATATCCTAATGCGACGTCTCGTCAAGCAAGAGTTGTAGCATTGGCTGAAAGAGTGCATTCTCTCAAATCCACTGCTGTGGATCAACTGCTATGGCAATCTGCTGGTGGGCACGAGGCTGCAGATTTGATCCAAAGCCACAGCATTCTCATTTCGGTGGGGGCGGAATGCAAGAAATACTTCTGCACATGTATTTAGATTTAGGTGCAAGTTAACGAACCATGAGTGGCAAAAATTGAACATATGGCTCTCTTATAATACGGCATCTCTTGTAACCCACAGTGTTATTTAAGGACATCGAACTATAACTATTAAAGACATACTGATTACAGTTGAATCTCAACCAAAAATAAATGCAGGGATAACAAGTTACTTGATATATAATGAAATAAATCTAAAATTTTGTTGCCCATGCTTCATTTCTATAAGAACACCTTCTACTGCTTTAATGAAACCAAAATGCAAGGTCCAAGATATCAGTTACAGTGAAGCTAATATTTATCCACTTTCTGTACAAAATGTGTATTCTGGTGGCAAGAATGTCGAATACTGTACTTGGCAAGACCAACTTGAATGGCACATTCTGGATTTGTGTGTCTTGGCCAGGGACTTGACTTGGCTGGGCCACAGTTGACAAGCCAACGTACCAACCCATGTGATCACACCAATCGCATATTAAGGACCGTGCAAAGGCTTAGCATTGTTCATGGGCCATGTATCGGCACAGTAAGCCATTGATAGACCATCAAAATTTTCCCATTGGATGCATCATGCTTGTGTTGCTTTTGCATAAAACTGATTGTGAAATCTTTATCTGATATCGGCATGTACGCTTATTTTATACATCGGCTATAACAAAGGCATTTTAGTAGGCTTGTGCAAATATCAGGTCTTCAGCACGAAGCGAATAGTAATTAGTGTAAAATAATTTTGAACCAAGTAGTTCAAATTGTAGGATTTGCATAAAACCATGACATAAGTACTAGATGTTGACAAATGTAAAAAAAATTGTTTACTTGCCAAAAAGGGATCAGGTTCATCTCAGAATACAGTTTATTTTCAAAGTGCCGTAATGCAGAAATTTTTATGCAAATAGGCAAGTTCAACATTTCTTACAACTCCAGTAGTACAGAAGATTTGTTACGCCATAGGAGCATTTTATGTTTGCCAGTCGTGCATCGTTGTGATGCTGTAAAGTGCAGCCTTGACTGCACGACGTTGGCTGTTTATGCAGTAGCCAAGAGTTCGACGAAAGTTCGTCTGGTCAGGTAACATGATAATGAAGAAATTGCGGTCACTGGCCAAGTCAAGGTGAAAATAACACAGAGATGTTTCGGGACCCGTACGGGTTCCTTGATCACAATAAAAGCGGGCAAGAGCCCCAAGTCGTTTTTATGCCAAAATGTGACGTAGGGAACGGGTGTAGTTGGCAGCAAGATTTCCATCGGTCTTGTTGATACTGTTGTCAGTAGTTTGAATAAATAAAGATTCTAACAAGAGTCGCGTCATCGAATTCTTTTCCTTAGCCATTATAGCAGCGTTTTCCCAATCGATGCGGTGACCGCGATTATCGGCATGTTCGGCAAGGGCGCTCGAGACTTTTTTCTTGTTGGAGACGTCCCTTTGGTGCTCTTTTACTCGTCTCGTGAATTTGCTGGTTTCACCGATGTAACTGCGCTGCAGTCTGCGCATGTTTATGCAGTGTTGTGCAAACTCAACTTGAGGCTTTCCGCTGACACGCAAGCTTAACCCGTTCCATTCAATAAGCGCACACACAAAATTGGTAGGCATGCTCGCTGCTTTTGCGGTCCTCAATCCTGCCCTCATGCATGATCTCAGCCCGATCACCAATAGGCAGCATATTTTCAGTGACACTTTACAGACTCCCACCATGCCTGCCCTGGCTGTTGGGACTAATCGAGGCTGTTTTGCCAAGCATAAGCCACGACAGTTACTGTTTAGTGCCACGTCGAAAATTTAAAAATCTTTAAAATTTAATGGCAAAATTGGGATGCAGTTAATACGAAAATTTTGACTCAAGGTGTTGCTTCACAACAGTCAGAATTTCGCCTCGAGGTGTGGTTTCGTGATAGCACTGCTGCGAGACCACGTTTAAGGCAAGGTTCTCCATGATCAGCGATGCTGAAGAGATTGGGAACAGAGAAATGAATGAATATGCTGAAGAGATTGGGAACAGAGAAATGAATGAATATGTATATTCGTTCATTTCGAAAAGTTACAACACTGAAATTCAAGCCGAAGCGAATACTGAATATTTGCACAAGCCTACATTTCAGCCTTTGATGCAACTTTGTTGTAATGAGGTTCAGTTTCAATGGACACAAAGTAAAAAAATTATTTCAGCTGTATAATTAAGCTACCCTCCTACAATGCCAACAATGCTACCCTTTCCACGAGAGGAGGCTTGGTGGGCCAGAGAAAATCCAATAACAAAAGATAGGTGGCAGTGCCACCTTGAAATTCTTTAGCCAGCTTCCTGTGATGTCTTTATGTTCGGGCCTAGCTTAGTTTTTTTTTATTGGTAAAGATGGACTACATTGTATTCTAAAGAGGCCAAAGACTTAACTTGTTCCAAGAAGTTTTACTGAGCCACAGTGACACAAATATGAGAAAATACTTATAAGACCATGATGACACACTGACACATTGAAGCTGGGTTTCTGGCACAAAATTTCAAAGCTGGAACTTTGGCCTTCATTTGGCAGACCAACTGTATTTGCAAAAACATAACGTGAGTATTGCGCAGACTGTTGCAGCACAAGACACTGACCCGGATCGAGCTGGTGAGACCCTAGTGGCTTGAGACACTCCTTGCCGTTTTACTATTACCTAGTGTTTTAAGACGCCAAGGGGAAATTGAAACCACCAAACAAACGCGACGCTCACGGCCTCCAACCAACGCCTCAGCTAGCATTGCTCATTAGCGTCACTTGCTCCAGGTAATATTGACACGTGTACTTATCTTTATCGGGCAACCACGTTTCGCCGCTTAACAACTGTAATCGCAGAGCGAGGGACGCACCTGCATGTATCCGACGTTTCTGGAAAGTTATCGACGCTTCTATCCGCGTGTCTGTTGTCGCCGAACCTTGTGTTATCAGATTTCATCGCGTGACACGAATGGTGTAGAACTTTGTGGAAGACACGCGGGTCCCATCAGTTAATCTGGAACATTCGATGACTGATCTATAAAAGCCGACGCGCTTGACCCGCTGATCAGATTTTCGACGATCGCCGAGCGTGTTCGCCGCTATCGTTGCGCTATAAGGGTAGCCTGTTTTGTGGGCACAGGTTCGCCCAATAAAAGTTAGTTTTCTTGTTCACAGTATTGCTACTGTCTTATTCAACGTCACCACCACGTGACATCTGGTGGAGGTGCTGGGTATACGTCCTTCTTTGTGATCTTGTTCAGACGACGATAATCGACGCAGAAACGCAGGGTTCCGTCCTTTTTCTTCACCAGGACAACAGGGGATGCCCACGGGCTTTTCGACGGCTGGATGATGTCGTCGCGCAGCATTTCGTCGACTTGTTCTCTTATAGCTTCGCGTTCTCGCGGCGAAACGCGGTAAGGGCTCTGACGGAGTGGTCGAGCGCATTCCTCGGTGATTATGCGATGCTTGGCGACTGGTGTTTGTCGAATCCTCGATGACGTCGAAAAGCAGCCTTTGTATCGTCGGAGCAGACTTCTGAGCTCCTGTTGCTTAATCATAGGGAGATTTGGATTAATGTCGTAGTCTGGTTCGGGAACCACAGTCGTCGGGGTAGATGCGGCGGAATCCGAGAGGACAAACGCATTACTTGTTTCCAGAATTTCCTCGATGTACGCGATCGTCGTGCCCTTGTTGATGTGCTTGAACTCCTGGCTGAAGTTTGTCAGCAACACTTCAGTTTTCCCTTCATGCAGTCGAGCGATCCCTCTTGCGACGCAAATTTCACGGTCTAGCAGTAGACGTTGGTCGCCTTCGATGACGCCTTCTACGTCAGCGGGTGTTTCGGTGCTGACCGAAATAACAATGCTGCAGCGAGGCGGGATGCTCACTTGCTCTTCGAGCACACTCAAGGCGTGGTGACTACGAGGGCTCTCCGGCGGTATCGCATGATCTTCCGACAGTGTTATTGACTTCGACTTCAGGTCGATGACTGCGCCGTGTTGGTTGAGGAAGTCCATACCGAGAATGACGTCTCGTGAACACTGTTGGAGGATAACGAAGGTGGCAGGGTAAGTCCGGTCATGAATGGTTATTCTTGCCGTGCAGATCCCAGTCGGCGTGATGAGGTGTCCTCCAGCGGTTCGAATCTGAGGGCCTTCCCATGCGGTCTTAACTTTCTTCAACTGGGCGGCGATGAGTCCACTCATTACGGAGTAATCGGCCCCTGTGTCGACTAAGGCAGTGACTGCGTGGCCGTCGAGAAGCACGTCGAGGTCGGTTGTTCTTTGTCTGGCGTTGCAGTTGGGTCTTGGCGTCGGATCACGGCTGCGTCGTGTTGAACTGAAGCTGGAACGTTGCGTCGTCAAGTCGTCTATCGTCGGGGTAGTCTTGGCTTCCCGACTTCTTCGGGACGGCGGCGTGTCGTCATTAGGTCGTCGAGATGGTCTCTTCGTCGTCTTCGTCGGCGGCGGAGGATCTTCGTCAGTTCGACGAACAGCAACCGCACCTCCATCGGTTGCTGCTTTTAGTTTTCCGGATATGGGCTCGCAGAGCGGCCCCGGGCTGGGCCGGTGTACGGTCGGCGCTGCGGTGACAGGTAGCGGCCTGGTGACGGCGAACGGGACGGTCGTCGAGGGCTCCACTGAGTGGCGGCGAGGTAGTCGGCGATGTCACGTGGGCGCTCTCCAAGCTGTGGACGCGGCGCGTTGACGGCGAAACCTCGCAGTCCCATCTCTCGGTACGGGCATCGTCGGTAGACGTGACCTGCTTCTCCGCAGTGGTAGCAGAGCGGGCGGTGGTCAGGAGCACGCCAAACGTCTGTCTTCCTCGGGTAGCTGCGCTGGGCGACGGGTGGGCGTGCTGGCGGCGGCGGTGGTGGTCGACGGAATTGCGGCGTTACGGGGTCCTGGCGCGGTCGTGGAAGGGGACCTTGACGGCGGGCGACGGCGGCGTAGCTCATCGCTTGCGGCTGAGGCTGCGGCGGTTCTGGTTGCACTTGAGGAGCTCCAAGCGATCGGTGCACCTCTTCTTTTACGATGTCGGCGATCGAGGCCACTTGAGGCTGCGACGAAGGCAAGACCCTCCGCAGTTCCTCGCGCACAATGGCCCTGATGGTCTCGCGCAGATCGTCCGTGGCCAGCGATTGAATTCCTGCGTAGTGGGTAGAGCCTGTACGGCGGTTGAATTGCCGGTTCCGCATTTCGAGTGTCTTCTCGATGTTCGTCGCCTCAGAAAGAAACTCTTCGACGGCCTTTACAGCGGAGCTCACCCAAGCCATTCTGAAATACAGTCAGACAAGGCACAGGAGGACAACGGCCTACCACCCGCAGACGAATGGTCTTACGGAGCGGCTGAATAAGACCCTCGCCGACATGCTAGCGATGTACGTCGACGTCGAACACAAGACCTGGGATGCCGTCCTGCCGTACGTAACATTCGCTTATAACACGGCGGTACAAGAAACAACAAAGATCACGCCGTTCAAGCTGGTCTACGGCAGGAACCCGACGACGACGCTTGACGCCATGCTGCCGCATGTAACTGACGAAGAGAATGTTGACGTCGCTAGCTATCTCCAGCGCGCCGAAGAAGCCCGACAGCTCGCCCGCCTACGGATCAAGACCCAGCAGCGTACCGACAGCCGACACTACAACCTCCGACGACGCTTCGTCGAGTACCAGCCCGGCGACCGTGTTTGGGTATGGACCCCGATACGCCGGCGAGGACTCAGTGAGAAGCTGCTGCGACGCTATTTCGGACCCTACAAGGTCATCCGACGTATTGGCGCACTAGACTATGAGGTCGTGCCAGACGGCATTTCGTACTCACAGCGGCGCCGCGCACGATCTGAAGTGGTCCACGTGGTGCGCCTTAAACCATTTTACGGACGCTGATGAACTTCCTTAGTTTGTTGTTTTCTTTGATACGAGTGCTTTTCTTTGTTACTTTCGTTTGTTTGCAGCATCGGGTCGATGCTTTTTAAGAGGGGGGTAATGACACGTGTACTTATCTTTATCGGGCAACCACGTTTCGCCGCTTAACAACTGTAATCGCAGAGCGAGGGACGCACCTGCATGTATCCGACGTTTCTGGAAAGTTATCGACGCTTCTATCCGCGTGTCTGTTGTCGCCGAACCTTGTGTTATCAGATTTCATCGCGTGACACGAATGGTGTAGAACTTTGTGGAAGACACGCGGGTCCCATCAGTTAATCTGGAACATTCGATGACTGATCTATAAAAGCCGACGCGCTTGACCCGCTGATCAGATTTTCGACGATCGCCGAGCGTGTTCGCCGCTATCGTTGCGCTATAAGGGTAGCCTGTTTTGTGGGCACAGGTTCGCCCAATAAAAGTTAGTTTTCTTGTTCACAGTATTGCTACTGTCTTATTCAACGTCACCACCACGTGACAATATGATGGCAGCCAAAACGGCATGCTGAAAGAGGAGATGCTCGTGGAACATGTCGCAGATGCACGATGAACTCTCACTCAACGTGCTTGGCTGGTCCTCGCCTGTTGTTTTCGTTGCTACAGGCCTCAGCTACTTATCCTTGGCCGCAGATGGCAGTACATATTTGCCAGTTCACTGACCCACGAAAACAGCAAAATACCAAGGTACCACAAAAACTGGCATGACATGAAGGAAGAATGCTTTTCATTAAAGTCTACCTACTTCTGTGAAATGAATGAAAACAGTTTGACAGAGTTCTCTATTAGCTTAAAGTGATTTAGCATATCTCTTTTAGTGCCCCTTAAATATAATTACTTGCTCTGAAAGAGGCCCAGAAGAATGACAACTTACAAGTGAGGCGCAAGCTGCGAGTCGATGAGATCAGTTAGAAGACGTGCAGCTGCCTGGCCAGGAGGCTTGCGCTGGAACTCCCGGTAGTTGGCAAGGAATGTCAGGCGGTCACTGAACAACATGCTCTCGCCCATGTTCTCAAGCAAGTCCAGGCAGGGCAGCTCCCGCCGTTCACTGTACTCAGCCAAGAACCTGTGGTGTAGAGGAAAAATGGGAGAAAGGATTGCAACACTAAAATGCCATGTAATATTTTTTTATTTTTTTGCATAGAAACCAATCCCAAAATGACAGAAAGTCAAGTGCAATTGGCAACTCATATTCTAATGCTTAGTTTGCTTCATATGCAGTACCCAATACTTTTTTTTCTCAGCTAATAACAGCAACGCCATTGCCACATTTTGAGTGAAGCCGAAGTGCCAAACACACATACTAGTGCTTGACAGCTGAGAGTGGGTTGGGTTGTGCGTCGACGGTGCTCAATGTCTTGCAGAAAACACTGACTCAGCAGTTTGAAAGTCTATATTAAAAAATGCAACAAATAAATAATGTTACTGAAATCAAATTTTCCTTAACAAGCAGCCAATTATTCTGCTCTGCAGTGAAAAAAATGTATAGACAGGTTCTCCTGATCTGTAAGCAGCCGTGTACCGAACGTTGAGTAAATGAGAGCTCAAATAAAGGCCTTGTAAATAAGTGGCAATCCTTGTTAAACTGCAGGCTCGCAGGTGCTCTAATGTGTCGTGCAAAAGCGGCAATTCATGGTTTATTTTGTTTGACACCATGTTTAAAAGCAGGAACATGTGGCTGTTTGATCCGATTACTGTATTTGCACGATTTCACCGTGCCACTGATTGTAATGTGCCGTCCAAATATTATATATATGTATATTATATATATGACCGTCCAAATATTCAGAAAAATAACTTGGTGCGAATCCTACTGCACACATCAAATTACAAAATCTGAGTTGACGCGTACCGTGTTGAAACAATTTTATGGAATGTACAAAGGCACACAGATATGCGTACAGCTGAATCTTGGTGGCTAGTCGCTATCGGAGTCCAACGACGCCTCCTTTTCGCTGTCTGCCGACCACAGAAAGTCACCTTTAGTTCCTTTCAATGCATTAAAAATGCCACACTTCTGGAGGTATGCAACAACCGTCGCCTGCGGGAGAGCATTCCATGCACCATGGGCCCACCTTACGATGTCTCCAAGCGTCGCTTTCTTCATACGACCCGTACAATGGCAGCGTGGTCTAGCTATCTTGCATTGAGCTTTCTTTGTAGTAAGAATCGGTTTCGTTGTTGATTCTGAATTAGTTACGATTGTAACACGCATGCATATTTTAATACACCTTTTATTCAGGAAAGGTGCACGTCAGAATTGTGCAAACACAGTAAATCAGAAGTGTGCATCATGGGTGGCAATGGAAGGCAAGAAGTGCCGATTTTCTCGGTGAAAGGAGCAGAGGCACCATCTGTAACAGTGCCATGGCAAAGCACAATGCATGCCGTGTTCCATCACACCAGTAACAGACTGCACCACTGCTCCTCTTGTCACACTATGAGAGTAAAATTTTCAGTCTCTCATTTCCCTGGACCACATGTTGTGCTTTGTAATGGACAAAACACACAAATTATGATGGCCAAACATGGCATTAAATGCTATTTCTGTGAAAGATACGAGTGCAAACCTGTGAGCAGTTCAACTGTAAGAGCCATCCATTACGAATCTCTTATCCACACAGCATTCAGTACATATTAGGTCCACCATGTAGGACGAATTTAAATTATTCCTCCAGTAACTATACACCTAAGTAAGCATTCTGCAAGCCCTATAATACATTACTTAACAGTGCCTAGTAGATACTATCAGCATGTGAACTGCACAGCTTCAGAAGCACTGCAAGTAGACTTACTGGTCTGCTAGTCTTGATGTTAGTACTGGATTCTGTAAGGAAAAAGGAAAGGAAACATAAGTTCTAGTTCAAAGAAAAATGATCAAACATGGCTATGCAAACATTCTTCCAGGTAAATGAAGTGTGAAGCACAGACAACTACAGCTGTACAGAGTCCATTATGAAAGTAAGGCGCATTTTCTGGGAAAAACAGATTTATTGAATGGACCTGTACAAATGGTTAAAATTCTTCAAACTACTCTCTCCCTGCATCAACACACTTGCGGAGACGTGTCTGCCACGCCTGGAAGGCACCCTGAAAGTCCCCGACAGGAATGTCTCTCAGGAACGCTGTAGCAAGCTTTTGGATATTTTCCACGGTATCCCAATGCTTTCCTTTCAGCGCTCTCTTCAGCCGGGGAAAAAAGAAAGAGTCGCATGGAGCCAGTCGGGACTGTAAGGGGTATGGGGGACCACCGGGGTACTGTTCTGGGCCAGGAAGTTCGTAACAATGAAGGACGTGTGGCTAGGGGCATCGTCATGGTGAAGCTTGACTGTGTCTGTCAGCATGTCAGCCCTCACGCACGCGACCTGGCATTTGAATCTCTTGAGCACCTTCGGGTAAACGGCTGAGTTGACTGTTTCTCCCTGCAGGACAAACTCAAAATGGACGATTTGTCAGGCATCAAAGAAAACAATGAGCATTGTTTTGGTGTGAGACTTGGTCGTTCGTGCTTTCTTGAGGCGGGGGGATGATTTTGTGTGCCACTCACTGCTCTGCCTTTTCGATTCTGGGTCGTACTCGAATATCCAGGATTCGTCTCCAGTTACGACAGAGTTAAGAAAGTCCAGCTCATTTTGAATCAAATCCAACAATTCTTGACAGTGCAAAATTCGAAGTTCTTTCTAATCTTCAGTCAACACTTTCGGCACAAGCTTCGTGAAGGCCTTGCGCATTTGCAGATCCTCAGTCACTATCCCATGAACCGCAAATATGGACATGTGTAGGGCAGAACCCTCGCCACATTTCCCAACCGGTTTTACCGTGCTGCCATGGATAGCTGCGTCATAATAAAATCATGAGCATTACTCTCATAATGGACCCTGTATGTTTTGCTAACAAAAGCAAATCACACACAAAAAAGTAAGCATGAAGTCTGCTGATCATGATTAATCTTGCTGTAGTGCCTATAGTGCTGAAATTTAAAGTGGTCCTCAGCACACAGCACTCTATTTTTGTTGCATAGTGGTAAGTGCTGTATGTCGTTACTAAATGCAATAAACTGAGCTGCAGTACTATTCCACCCACAATTGGATGCCTGCACAGGAAATTCAGTCATTCAGGGACCACTCTAACATTGTATGAAGCACCTTCTTAAATACAGGGTGTTTCAGCGAACACTGTAAAATTTTTTAGAGGTCGCCTGTGGGAGAGAGCTCCATTCCAGATCATGAGATGGTGGTCTACTCGAAGCAGCGGACACTACTTGAAAAAAAAAATTGAAATGTGAAATGGACTAATTAACAAAAATATATTAATTACCTTTTTAACTAATTACTGTATGACCCTTTTTTCGCTCACAAGACAGCCAGCGCTGGCACTGGACGCTGACACCAGATATTTTTCGACACGAGGCCTTTAACGCTGTTGCTTTGAAGCAATGTGCGTTTTTGGCCTCTGGGCCCAATCGGGAACATTGGCACTTCATGCCGCAACAATTCAGGCAAGGCTTTGCATTACGTACACAACTACAGTTGAGTGCCAACTTTTTTTGTGAATGTGGGTAGCACATTTTCGAGGTTATGTTTTTTGTTCTGTAGTATGTTTGTTCATGTATTTTATTTCCAACATGTACAAATGAGGTTCTACTGAACTACTCATTTATATCAAATATGGCTAAAGTGAAATTTCATTATAGCTGGCCTTTAACTTTTTTGTCACAAAAGCTTTCCGGGAAAATTGCAGCAAAATTTCTAAGTCTTCTTTTACTTTCCTGAGGTTTTTCATGTACTGTGCTAACTCAAAAAGTAAATGTATGCTCTATTCCTATTACTCAATGAAAACATTGAATAACAAACCTTGTTTTTAGAAGAATAGTTCTCATTATGCCCCCGTAGAATTCTTCAATAATATTATTTCAATCATGAGAGCAAAACAGATGCAAGCTGCAAAATAAGATGCACGAGCGTGCCATCTCAGTAGTGGATGGTGGGATACGTAGATGTGCGCGACTCATTCACGGCAATTAAAGCAATGGAAACTGCAGTGTTGACGAGAAGGACTCGCCCTCTGCAATATTGGTACGAATTGGTAAGACGAGTAGAGCTCAGGCTTAGGCGTTAAAGAGTTAATTCTCGTGAGCTAACTCTCCAACCTTGACTTTCACTAAATTCCTATCGACTTGTGTTTTGCACGATGTGCCTAAAATGTGCACAACTCACCTTGCAACGCATGGCCCAGGTCAGTGCAATGCCCAGCTGGCCCTTCTTTGCCATACGAACCGCCAGTGTCTGGCAGATGTCCTTGACTGGAAAAGAATTGCTGAAGCTACACACACACTGAGCACAGCAGGAAACCTACATTTCGGCACAAAGGTTATGTTGCTCTCTGCAGTGACTTTTAAGGTGCCTGATTTTCCTTTGTGCCCTGTGTAATGGCACCAATGAAATTACACGGAGCATAACAGCCCACAGAAGCAGCCACTGGGTGCGCGCATGCACTGCCTTCCAGATCCTAAAGGAAATGGCTAATTGGAGGCTGTTAATTTATCCTGCCCTTCCTGCAAGGCATATGTCCTTGACTGGAAGAGAATTGCTGAAGCTAAGCATGCATGCATGTATGCATGCACGCATGCACGCATGCACGCACGCACGCACACACGCACACACACACACACTTTCAAACAGTTCATGTTACAGTGAATAGAAAAGTATGTCAATCAAAGCAGATGTTAGAATACACCATATTTACACAATTATAATGTGCCCTTTTACTCTAGGAAATGTATTAAAAAAGTTACGCATGTCAGATTAAAGAATGAAACTAAACTATAATAGTGAAAAAGCTATCGTCATTGGCATTAGAAATTTCTGTAATCCAATCTAATCTACTACAATCCACATGTCTCGGCAGTTATATCTTTGGGCCCATTCTAATTTAGTCATGCTGCCATGGCCTACACCGTATTTAATTTGGAAATGCAACATTCTCAGATGCCATAGATGGCATCGAAGATGCGATGCTCAGGGCTGCTGATAGTAAAGAGGAGGTCTGTGACGACGAAAATGAGTGATGCCCAGTCTACTGCAGATCGGATGCAATAAATTATCTTTGCCCAAGTGAGAGCGAACTGCTACTTCTCACACTCTTACTGCCATAAACCGGTGAGTGAAGAATCGAGGGCAGTGCACTTTCTCATTTCAGTTCGGACCAGCAGGATGTGTGTTACAATCAAGGGTGCATTAAGATCAAGTAATTACGGTAGCTACAAAATGGCAACAACCAGTTTGTGCAGACCCCTGAGCAATTTTTCCTGAACATTTCAGCTGGTGTTGCTGAGGATAAGTTGAAGTAAAAGGTTATCGTAAATGCACTAAGAAAAGGAAAATAAAGAAAAATGACGAAGCTAGTTGACGTAGGCATGATGGGGAGAGCACTGCTAGCAGCAGCTTGAATGCTAGAGGAAGCAGACGAGTTGAGGCTGATAGCACCTATGTACAAATCCAGATATTCACAACTGTAGTGTTCACACAGTGCTGTACATCATTCTAGGGTGCATGCCTAGTAGCCTTCGGGAAAGTTTGTACTTTAGAGTGCAGCTCTTATGCACCCACTTCTGCGTCAGCGTAACCAAGCGAATGATGAAAGAGTGAAGAGTGAACGCGGAGCGCAGCAGGGGATGAAATTTGCAAGGTGGAAAGCGTATGAGGAGGGTGCAGCTGAACCATGAGGCAGAAAGTGTAGAAGGAGGGTATGGCGAAAGCGTGAGAAGAAAAGTGTAGTGCGACGACGATGGCTACGAGATGGCGCCAGAGAAGCACACGTCATCTGGGAGATCTGTCTCAGGTGGCTGCTGTGAATCGTACCCAAGCATCACCCATGCACTGCCTTTTGTGATCTCCAGATTAGTGAGATTGGCGCGCTACACTTCGCTTCGTTTGCAACTTGCGGCATGAGACAGACTGTCCGCACCTGCCATTATATCGTGGAATGAAAACATGTATAGCGCTGAGCTCAAATTAGGCTTAGAGAGTATCGCAACCGTCGGCGAATTTTGCCCCCCTTCTTTTTGCGTGCATGGATTATAAATTTAGACCAGTTCCACAAACACTAACCAACTAAGGAATGATAGAGTATGACCATAAGAAACACCATTCCAGTTATTTTAGTGTGAGTTCAGTCAAAGCTAAAACCAAACTAAAGCTAAGGGGTCCTGAAGACTCCATGAAACGAATGCACCGCACACACCTGTGGTAAGGCTGCAATTTTTTTTTTTACAATCTTGACGAGATGAGGCCCTCACACAGGAGTGGGCTACATTGGTCTAATTTTTTTGGCCATGTATAAACCACACATTTTCTTTGTACCAAAACAACCAATAACATTGCTTTCATACTGCATTTATTCATTCGTGCATGCACCACGACATATCTGATGCCCATCTATTTATCACCACTGCTCAGGCTCGGTTCGGCAGCACACTTATGGATATAATCATCGCCCATGGCATCCACGGCGCAAGGTATGCCTGTAACTTAAAGGCTTTTCGGAACAATGCCCAAAGACACCACACTCCGTGTGCTACTTAGAACCAAAGAGAAGACAAGTTGCAAAGACGCTTTTGACTTTCACCTTTCTTTTTCCCAGATTTCCCAAAAAAGTTCTCCAAACAGCCCTCACCTGCTGGCATTTCCCTGCGCTCCAGTATTTCGACCACCTTCAATGCTTGCGCCTGGGTTTTCAGTGGGATGTGCTCGATAAAGGCTTCCAAGTACTCCCTGCATGCAACACAACATATTGAAATGTCCATGTTTATTTAAGCCTACCAATACCAAGATTCTGCGACACCTGGGAGGAGAGGAATAAGGGCCAGTAAATGCAATAACAGAATTTTATGCGTTATGCTTCAAATAAAAACCCTGAAGTGGTCCTTCATATCCCACAAGGTTATGTATAGGTAATTTTGTCTTGCAATGTGCCTTCAAGGCATTGCACTTCACGCTGTCGTGAAGCTGTCATTTGAGTCAAGGTGCAGGTCTCACCAAGAACAGCATTGAAAGCAATAGCGACAGATCCCAAAAAATTGTTTTCCTGTTTTTTTTGTATGCTGGTTATTGCATACGCTATTGTGCGAATGTACTTGTAGTATAAATATTTGAGCAGTGCTATGTGACGTAATTTCTGTATATTATACGCGCTCACCCCCTCTTCCTCCAACCTCCAGAGAGATGCACTTATATACAGTATATATATACAGTATATATATATATATACACAGCAAAACCTCGTTAAACCATACCCGCTTAAACAGTAGTTTTGTTTTAAAAGTAGTAAGGTCAAATCTCCGACTCAGCGGCCATTGAACATAAACTGTATTGGCTTATTACGTACGTATCGGTTAACATGTAGTGTTTCCACTTTTCATCGCGGAAACATGGCGGTGCGTCGTCTTCATCGGGTCGCCAAGCAGAACAACAAGCATTAGAGATTGGAACAACAGCCTCCAAGCGCCCTGTGCGTTTGTGTGTGAAGCCACATCAACATCAACATCATTTCGGTGCCGTGCCAGGGAGCGTAATGGCGTCGTGCAAGCGAGGTCTTGTGTCAAGCTGAAGCTCCGATAAAAAAGACACCGGATGCTCAGCATAGAAGAAAAATTAGACATCGTTCATGCTATCGAATGTGACACGAAGAAGTCGGTGCTGGCACGCTACAGGGATCTGCTGTTGACTACTGTGTGTGGCATTTGGAATGCGAAGAAGTTGCTCGGCAGCGCTGCTGCGATCGTGAAGAGATGTTGGCTACGAGGTTTGACTTTTCTCCATCGTTGCCTCTGTTGTTGCTGAAGTGTCGACTAGCGACAGTGATGTGGACGGCACAGAATGCAACAGCACGGGCGATTCAGGCCCGACAGTGGCAGAAGCTGCGCGTTATGTCAGCCTCATGAATGCAATCGTTGCGACAAAAACAGCACCCCGCAAAGAAAAAGGCGCCCCGCGACTTTCGCAGTGCTACTGCGTGCGCGCACAGAGAATATGAACGCAACGAGGAATCTGCCATGCGAGTGTTTGCCGAGAAGAGGGGGCTGGCTGAAAAGCTGCCTCGCAGCTTCAGTAAGTTTGAGCCCGCTGTCATCGCTGTTAGGTCGCGGCGGCATCAAACAAAAGTAACACTTTTGTCGCACGAAGTGAATAAGTAAGGTATGTTTTTACCCTTTCATTGCACTCTCTTTGAGTTCTGTTTTTGAAAGGTAAGTTGTCGATCTCATGCTGTTTCGATTAAACAGTACTATGGTTTAGTGCATACTTTTTCCGAGCTCCAGCCAACTATGGTTTAACAAGGTTTCACTCTAGTACTACAACCTTTGTCAAAAAGTTCCAGGAGAATTTTTTTTTTAATTTCTGAGTTTGCAATACTAAAAAGGAACAAATGTTTTTATATCACCTGGTATGTGTTCTTACTTGACATAACCTTGGCCATCTTTCCACGCAAACTCACTAGGTGGCTGAGCTGTGCTTAGCAACACGTTGTTTGGGTTGTTGTCGCATTAGTTAAGGTGACACAATGGATGCTGATTGTAAGCAAAGAGTGAAGTTTAAGCTCCGCGTTAAGCTCGGGAAAACCCCTAGTGAAACGTGGAGCACAATTTAACTGGCATATGCAGGCAAGGCATTTCAAAGAAGTCGTGTTTTCGAGTGGCACAAAAGGTTTCGTGAAGGCAGAGATTCAGTGCAGGACGATTCCAGAGCTGGTCGCCTGTCTATAGCACACACCGATGCAAATGTGGAGCACGTAAGGCAGTTATCGTAAGAAGACCATCGTGCAACTGCGCATATGATATCAGAAGAACTGAATTTGAATCATGATGCATGTCATAAGATCTTATGAAAAGGTTTAGGGAAACGGAAACTTAATGCAAAGATCGTCCCTCACTCATTAACGGACAAACAGAAAGAGGACAGACGACGAATTTGCGCTGAGCTATTGGATAGCGCCAGATGTGATCCCACATTTGCATCAACGATTATTGCAGGGGATGAAAGCTGGTGCTGCCAGTATGACCCTCACACGAAGTCTGAAAGTGCTGAATGGCAGAGTCATGGATTACCAGCCTCGAAAAAAGTCAAACGACAACCTTCGAGAACAAAGAATATGTTGATCGCATTCTTTGATAGTAAAGAATTGGTTCACCACGAGTATACTCCTCCAGTTCAAACAGTGAACCAACCTTTTTATATTGAAGTCTTGAAACGTTTGCGAAAAGCAATCCAATGTTGTCGCTCTGATTTGTGGCATTCTCAGGACTGCATCTTACTGCATGACAATGCAAGACTTCATTCTGCTTTATCTGTTAACGAGTAGCTGGCCAGACATTCTGTTATTGCCATCCCACATTTGCCATATGATTTGCTTTGTGATTGCCGTGTGATTTTTTCTTGTTTCTGCGAGTGAAAAGGCAACTGAAAGGAAAGCTTCATCAAGATAATGCAAACATCCAACGGGCTGCGACAAATGAGCTTACAAGCATCGCAGTTACAGATTTCCCTGCTTGCTTCCAAGACCTCCAGAAACGTTGGCAATTGTGCATATATAGCCAAGGGTACTACTTTGATAGGAGCTAGGGTCATTACTTGGTAAGTGCAATTTTCTATTTTTTAGTACCTTTGCGCTGGAACTCTTCTGACAAAGGTTGTATATAAGTTAGTACCGGTACTATATAAGATAGCACTATATAAGATAGATAGATAGTACTATATTATATTGAGCCTAGTCAGCATATGCAACAGGGATGTTTCATGAGTCAGCTGGTCTCAAACATGATTTTTACCGTTAATAAAGCCCAGGACTGACCTTCCACGTCGCGGGCAGTGATCCAGGTAGCCAACACCAACCTGCCAGAGGCTGCAACATAAAACAATGCAACACTTTGACTTTCAAACAGAGAACACCGCAGGGACCAAAAGCAAACCAGTACACTTTCTGTCATGAAATTTATATATCATGGTCTATTCCACAAAGCTGAAACATTAGCCTACCACTGTTGCGACACTGCCGCAACTGCAGCTTCTTAAGGGCGCACGAAAGATAAAAATAATTTGAGCTTAAGTAGCACATCGCTATTCCACAATATCAAAGCAGCCACTTTTACCACGAGAAGAAGCTTGGTATGCCAGAAAAGAGGTAAAAATGAAGCACGGTGGCATCACTGCGTTGAAGTCCCCTTCCCACACAAGCTTACAGTGTGGTCATGGATACTGACAGCCTCTGCTTGGGCCTAGTTATTTTTTTACCCTTAAAGATGACCCTTTTTGCCATTTTAAAGGAGTCAAAGACTGAACTTGTAAAGTTTCCGCGACTTTTATTGAGTCATGATGGCCCAAACAGGAGAAAATACTTCGAAATTCGTGGCGTCACGCTGATGTACCAGCTCTGGGGTTTCAGTGCAGAACAAGAAACTTGAACTTTCACCTTCATTTTCTCTTCTAATATCAACCTGTTACCATAATATTAATCAAACTTAGTTTTTAAGCAGTACTTTATCAGCCCAAATTGGTTTAGTGTTTTTCTTTAAAGTCCTTCTAAAGGCCAACTGCAGCAAAACTTAACTTTGGCTTAAGTGGTTTTAAGTGAGCAGCATACAGTACTACTGAAGTAATCTTGGCAAAGTTGCACAGCTGGTATTTACTTAACATTCTTATTGACAGCCTCAAATTAGCACCAAACCAGACAATGCAGACACTTGGAGGACCTGAAATCCCAGAACATGGTCTCCGAAATTTTCAGCATGCTGTGAGAATTACCCAAACTTGGAAGTTGTGCCCAGGCACTATGCTGTTTTTCAACATTCCAGGTTTACATAATTTTTGGCGAGGATTAATAGCGGCATTGTTTTGAGTTTCAGTACGAGAGATGCCTTCTTTTCACGAGATTGTTGTAATACATCCACTCATACTTTAAACATGAAATTCTGCAATGAGGCTCATCAATATCTACACCGTCTGAAACTTGTCATTTTACACGCACCTGTGATGTGTCATGAGGGACGCGGCATACTCCAGGATAAGGTGCTCCCTCAATTCACTGGCATACCTGTAGGTAAAGTAAGAGACCATACGTAAGACACTGAGGAACTCTAAGCACTTTCACTAAGAAATCACCACTAATAATGCTTTGACAAACATTTTTGTAGCATCACGCCCTAGCAAGAAAGTCATCCACTTTTTTTTTTCTGCAACTGCTTCTGTCACAAGATATACATTACTTGTTCCAAACCTTTTTTATGGATGCAGCAGAAGTTAGGTTGGTTGAAAGAGGTGCTGAACCACTTTTCGAAAGTGGCAAAAAAAAAACCTGTTCTGTAAATAACAACAATACTGCCGTGAACATGTGAGCCAAACACTATTCCACTGAGTGCAGTAAGAAACCTACAACCTCACACAAACGTTATCTCGCTCTCTGGAGCAACTTTCAAGATGCCTGCTTCTCTTTGCTGCACTATGCAATGTCACCGATGACTCTGAGTTATGATGGCCCAGAGAAGCAGCCATTGGGTGCATGCATGCACCACCTTCCAGATCTTTAAAGGGATACGGACACAAAAGTTGGTGGGTGGTTTTTTTGCGTCAGAACAAATGTTGAACTGTTGAAAATGACGAATACAACAAGCTGCTTAGAAAAAAAAAAAAAAACGAGAAACACCTTTATTTTGCGATTTTCTGCTGCACCTGGCCTCCAAGCGGCCGCCGGGAGAAGCTGAAATTTGATGTCATGACACCCCCCACGCGCGGCCAAGGTCAGCTACAGCCGGCGCAGAAGGGAAATTACCCTTTCATTGGCTGTGCAAGAACAGATATTCTCGGGTTGTGACAGAAATTGTTTACCCTGCGGATGCATGTTATCGTCACAAAACAAAATAGTCATGTTGTGTACACTTTCGCTGCGTCTAATATTGAACGACACCATACGATCGCTCTTTTAATTGATCAAATATACAAAACACAGCCAGTGAATGAATGCCAGACAAAAGCATGCATGTGTAGTAATCTAAAATGCGCAGCACATTTATCTACATTGCCTTTTCACACGTTGCTTTTCAACCTCAAGTAAAAAAATTACGGATTTTCATAGGTCTCTTCATGATCATGTGTCTGGTTTCATGACTTGGTTGTTAGCGCAGCATTTCCCTAGTAAATGTCACAGCCAAAGACTTTCCCCCTAGTAAATGTCACAGCCAAAGACTTTCCTTTCTATATGGCCACAGAATCGATGTAGCTAAGTGATCTGGTCGACGGGTCCCTAGCGCAGCCGCCCATCTCAACAAGTTCAACCAGTAAATGGCTTCTAATGGCATGAATGTGATAGTAGCTGTAAACGCAGGGCTATGAAACGGCTAGAAAATTCTACACATGCCATGCCTCGTCGCATAAAAACGAAGTGTGCAGCGGTCGAAAGCCGACAGCGTAGGTAAGCACAAAGCAACAAGCTACGCTACCTACGATTCAGCCGTAATAGCTGCCTTTCTGCCTCAACGCGGGTCACGAAACTTTGCATCCTACGTAACATAACTTTACGAACTGCGGCCGCTGCACTTCAAGTTTACTAGGAAAAAGAATTGCCACGTTGCTGGCCCGGACTGCCTGACCAGCACGTTCAAGGCCGCCTGCTCTTCGCCGCTTGACGCGGAAGGCTCGTAACCGTAAGTGGATATATTTCTTGCTAAGTTGGAACGGTCCTCATCTACAGACATGTACTCGTCACTGGTAGAGGCACCAGAATCCGAATCCATGCTCGCGATGTCGGCGGCAGCGCGCCTTGAATGACCGCAGCCGGCCGGCTGGCTATCCGACGAGGGTGTCGTGACGTCACGCCTTCCAACTCGCTTGGGCCAAGCGGCTTTGCGCACGCTCACAAAAACGCCAAAAATAAAGCCATCTGCTGAAAAATGAGTGAAGTGACTACTTGTTTTTGATATACTCGCACACTGAGGACTCATTTTCTGTATTATCGTAAAATGTTCAGATTTTGTGTCCGTATCCCTTTAAGAAAATGGCCAAGTGGCGGCTGTTAATTCATCCCACCTGCCGTGTCACCACTAATTTGACAATCTCGAGTGCCTTTGTCACATGCCAGCCTCAAGAGGTTGCCTTAAGCACACTATGGAAAGAAAAAAAAAGGGAAAGAAACGACAGGCAGTGTATTGCAATCAGCATTGCCCCGCTAAGAGGAACTTATGAGTTAAAGATGAGTGAGGAAAGTAAATATGTATTGCGCTCACTATACCTCATTCATGTTATCAAACATTTCCTCAAGAATACATATTTTATGAAACATATCCCACTAATTCCAGCATGTTCAGTTTAGAAAGTTTAGATAACAATGAATGCATACAAAAACTGCAGTGGTGGCTTGCTATCCCAAGAGAAATGTCAAGACAGTCAAGGCCTTTAAGTCATTATTTCTGTTTTTAGTTAGATTTGGCATTCAGTAGGGAGAGGTCGTACTTGTGGGGACAGTCGACTCCGAGTTGTCCCCCCGACGTTTAGTCTTCCTTGCACAGTTGTCTCCTATGTGATGATAAATGGTTACCCAGCTACGATGAGAGATGACGTGACCGTTTCAAACACAAGTTACACACCAGAAAGCATAGTAATGTCCCTGCTCTTCCTATAGTATACTTTTTTTATAATTCCTAGACTAGAGTGAGAGAGTATACTTACTCTGCATGGCTAGCCTCCATCTGTCCAGCATGAAAGAGCAGGTCTGACAGGTGTGCCGAGAACCACCAGTTGTCCAGGAATAAGCTGCAAGTCATGGTTTCACACAAGCCTGTTACCCATAGCATCAGAACTAACTTACCAGGCAAGCATGCTACTGAGAACTATAGCAGCCAGTTATAGCTGTAATTGCAGAAAAAAACACATGTAGCAGCTGCAACAATGCCTTCAGTACCCTCAAATATAAAGCATCTATTTCACCTAACTTAAGGGGGGACGCGGGTCTTGAAATCGCGAAAAATGGTCAAAAATGGCAATTTTCAAAAATTACGTTTTTGAAGTCTTTAATGTCCCAACTATGCCTCTACAAAATATTATGGCGCAATTCCTACTCGAAGTATAAAATAAACGGTAATTTATAAACGTCGGTGAGCCGAAATTGAACGCCAAGCGCGAAGATTTGCCTCATTTTCAAGCTGCCGTAGCTCCGCGCGACGCAAACCGATCGGCGCCATCTTGGTCTTGTTTGAAAGCTGGTTTCCCGCTCTCCATTCTGGCGCCCCTCGGCACGCTGTAGACCCTCGTGCAGCGGAGGGATTGGCACCCGTTCTCAAGCGGGAAATCGTCGCGAGACAGCCGCTGATTGGGTGAACCGGGCGCCTCCTCGAGGCGCAGCCCTCTGATTGGCCGTGACGTATGCTTCGCCTTCCGCGGCCGCGTTGTTCGACTCCTTCACGTCGTCTGCTTTCGCCTGCACGCACGTCATTTTTCGAGCTCCTCTTTGTTTCATAGTATTTTTCGTTCTGCCTTTTTCTTTATCGTTCTTCTAGATATTTTGGCTATTGGGTCGCTTCCTTTAACCACGAATTTCTTGCTTTTGCGTGCCTGGTGGCTTTGTTACGCGTGTCACGATGGCGCGAGACGCGCGCTTGAAAGCAAGCACGCGAAAAGCAGTCGGCAAAAAGAGACGCGCATGGAATAAGAACAGCGCTACATCGTCGAGAACTACAGCTTCGGTGATGCCGCAAGCTGCTGTGCCCTTGGTGGATGCGGCAGGACTGAGCTCGCCAACAACAGCTTCGCCGGTGGACGCGGCTGAACAAACCCCGTCGACGCTAGCTTCGCCTGTGGACGCGGCTGGACAGTGCCGATCAGTGTCAACTTCGTTACCGCAAGTCTGTGCAGTGCCGGTGGATGCGCCTGGACTAAGGGCCGATTTACGCTCAAACCGCCCATCGCCGCACGCCGCACCGCACGCTTGCGGTCACGCGAAAAATTGCACGTATCCAGCACTTATGCACAAATTACCATTTACACTGTGTGCACAGTGTATACCTTACACATTGTAAACCGAAATTTGTGCGCAAGTGTTTGATGCGTGCAATCTTTCGCGCGACCGCACGCGTGTGGTGCGGCTTGCGGCGATGGGCGGCTCGAGCGTAAATCGGCCCTAAGCCCGTCGAAAATGCCAACTTTTGAGACGCTGCAAGTCGCTTTGGATTCCGTGTCGTCGGAAGCGGCCGAGCCGGCTGACCTAAGCCTAACGTTGACTTCGGCGTTTCCGCACGCGGCTTCGGTGCCGGCGGACGCGGCTGAACCGAGCTCGCGTGCTCAACGCTTCGACACGGTGTTTTTCACGGAGGCGGAGTGCGCGAAAATTACGCAGACAACATTAAAACTTCATTGGCGAAGCAGTCCGCGACTTCCCGCAAGTTCGAGCTAATGAACGTCGGCACAGCAAGTGAAGATGACAATCGCGGCACAGAGTACATCATCGTTGATCTCTCAGTGCTAAAGAAGATGTTTGTGTCCACAAGCTGCAGCAAGTGTGGGATGACCACTCTCCAACTCGCAAAGTGCAGTGAGAGAGAATACGGCCTAGCAGTGAAGTTGGAGCTCACATGCTCAAATTGCGATTTCGCCGAGCGGCACTTCTCGTCGCCACGAGTGCCCGGGAAATCCAACATCACGCCCTTTGAAGTCAATTTGCGGGCAATGAAGGGAATTCAAAGTATAGGCAAGGGAGCGACTGCCCTAGCAGATTTTTGTGCCACCATGAACCTCTCTCACCGAGGACTTCACCACAAGACTTTCAGGGGGCATATGGACACCATGGTGAAAGCTTGCCAGGCAGTAGCTACTGCTACAGAAGCAGCAAGCGTCAAAGTGGTGAAGGACATGTACAAGAACTTCCTGAATCCACCAGGAAATGTAGATGTCATATTTGATGGCACATGGAAAACACGTGGTCACAATTCAAATATTGCAGTAGGCTGCATCATAGAGCTATACACTGGCCTAGTACTGGACCATGTTGTGCTCTCGAGGTACTGTCGTGGGTGCCAAGGGGCACCTGATCCCAGTGATGATGGGTACGGTGACTGGGCTGTGAACCACAAGTGCATGAAAAACATCGACTGCAATGCCGGCCGGATGGAGACTGAAGCAGCTATCATTTTGTTCAACAGGTCTCTGGAAAAAAATGGGTTGCGGTACACAACTATACTTTCTGATGGTCTATACTTTCATGCATTGACCTCAGGAGAAGTGTATGGATATATATCCATTGAAAAGAAAGACTGCTTGAACCATGTCCACAAGCGGATGGGGACGGCTCTTCGCAACTTGGTGGAGAAGAAGAAGGCACAAGGAGAATCGCTTGGCGGAAAGGGCAACCTCACCCAAGATAAGATAAAGAAAATTACAAACTACTATGGGTATGCCTTGCGGAGCCACGGCCACGACGTTGCAGGCATGAAAAAGGCAGTGCATGCCACGCTGTTGCACATGACCTCGACAGATGAAGCCCCAGACCACAGTTGCTGTCCTCAAGGGGTTGATTCGTGGTGTGCCTTCAATCGTGCTTTGGCGAACCAAGTGGAGCCGTCACCACACAAAAACCCTCTGCCAGGCCACGTTCGCACTGCTCTTGAGCCAATCTTTGCAAGGCTGGGCGACGAGGCCCTCTTGGAGCGCTGCAAAGATGGCATGACACAGAACGCCATTGAGTGCCTACACTCTGTCATTTGGAGCCAAAGCTCCAAGAACACGCATGACTCTTTGCTGGCTGTTGAAAGAGCTGTTGCAGAAGCAGTTTCTCGCTTCAACCAAGGAATGGCAGCAACCAGCAGAGCTGTTGCAGCACAGCTTGGTTACAGTCCTGGGAGCTGCCTCATTTGTAGGAGCCTTGAGAAAGATAAGCAGAGGCTGTGCAGGTCTGATAAAAGTCACACCAACGCTGAAAAGGTGAAGAAGAGGATGGCCAAGAAACACAAGCCTGACAGAACCCAGGACTACTGCCCAGGACTTTTGTGAATGTGTGGCAGATTCATAGAAAATAGCAGGTGACTTTTTGAGCTTTTTTTTTTTGTCAAAGGCCAACGCAATACAGAAGTTTTCACAATCTTTACATGAACAGATTTCTGTGAGTTTGGTGTTATTGTGTTCAGTAATGACTGGGCTGCATGCTAAAGCATTAAATTTTTCCATGTGATAGGTAAACAAAAGTGGCAGAGTAAGCAAAACTTTGAATGCAATTTTCTCAGCTTTGCTTTTTCGATCAAATGCCTTTGCCTTACGGAACTTTTCATAATGTTTGCATCAACTGATTTTATTGAATTAGGTATCATTTTTTTCAGTGAAACCTCAGCTGCATCCTAAAGCTTTCCATTTTTCATTAAACCAAATAGACTAGCAATTAGGTCAGGTGTAAGCTAATTACTCCTGCATTATTTTTTTCTTCCTACTTTGATATTCATTCATGACCTATATGATGACTTTTAAAAAATTTCTTTAGCTTTAGGATGTGCAGTAGGTCCTTGGAAATGACAGCTATTCTTTAAAACTAGTTTTTTTAATTAAGAAATTACCATAATGGCCCGTAACAAAAGACCTATGTGGGATAAGTTATTTTGCGATATCTTCATTTCTAAATGAGATATATCAAATCTGAATATATATTTGGAATCAGCATTGAAAGATATATCTGCATGCGAATTTTCAGGAAGATACGTTAAGAAATAAAAAAAAAGTTTTCAAGACCCTCATCCCCCCTTAATCCTGCCTAAGCAAATAGTATTATCAGAACATTTTGTTAAAGAAAAGAGGGAGAGAGAGCTACACACTAGCCTCAACACAAGCCAGTGCAATTCAACAGCCTTTAAACAATTAAACCTTACCTGAAGTAGTATATATTTGTTCAGTTCATGCACAAAACTTCTTTTTACTTTTTTTCCCTCTTAGGCACACCATTTTACAACCCACCAATATCTCATACCATGAAGAGCAAGAATACAATGTTCAACCTCGTACTGAAGCTAAGGCTAAAGATAAGCCCAAAGCCTTTCAACACATCCTACCGCTTGGAGAGACCAGTGATGCACCGACACCAGAACAGGGCTGACAGACACATTTTGCCAAGAGGTGGACGCATCATGATGCCACAAGGCATTGGTTTTCTCCGCTGCTGCGACCTCTGCCACTTCTATGAGTGAGCAAAGCGGGAAGAAATGCACACAGCATTTGTTTATTTTTCAAATGAGCAGCGTCATCATATCTGACCTTATTGCTACACAATGCAAGCAAATTTTGCTCTGTGTCATGCCAACGCAATGATGTCTATGACGCCATGCCCCTCATTTCAAAATCAACATTACATCAAATTACAGGACGCTTTAAGCAATTCCTGACCTTCATGCTTGCAAATTGTCATTCTTTCGTGTGCAAGAAGCATGTAGCAGAGTTTCCACGACTTCAAATATATGCATAAGTGCTATAGCACTATACCACATGGACTATAGTCAGTGATGCTACTAGCCCATGACAATTCAGAGCAGCTTTTCGAGCAGCCAGAAATACATCTTGGAGCAGTAGAATGGACTTTCGGAGCAGGTTTATGAATGCAGTTGTTAACTATATATTACCCAGTCCCTTCATTGCAGTCTTCACTATGGACTGTGATGAAACGGTGGTGCATTAAGATGCACTCAAAAAGCCCTTCAGTGGCTTAGAAAAGCACACTTTGGAAACACACTTTGGAGGCGTGTTGAGAACCTTCGGCATGATGTAACTGTTACAAATGTATCCTTTAAAGGGCCTCTCACTAGGCCCCATAGCAAATTTTGGTTTTGGCAAATTTATTTCATTTATATATTTATATACCTTAAGGGCCCAAAAGGGCATTACATAATGGGGGATGCCATACAGTAATCATGAACAAGAGTGGTCTTTCTTAACAAAGCAACATGTTGGGATGAAGGAAAAGCAGTCAGTCATCGAAAAATAAAGCGAAGACGACAGAATAAATATAAAAAGCATGTGCATGTCAAAAGCACTACATATTGCTTATGCAGCAATTGATGGTCGGTTTCAAGGAAAGCAAGTAAAGAAGATTGGAAAGTTGACTGCTGTGTGTGGGCCACAATGCTAGCAGGTAGAGAATTCCACTCATTGATCGACAAAACAAGGACCGAATACTATGTTTTTTTTGTACAAGAAAATATAGGTAGGTTTTATCTCATGTTCATGGTCGATGCGTGTGGAAATGTAGGAAGCCGGGTGAATGAAGATTCGGTAGAATGGCAGCACTATACGCTGGAAGTTTAAGTTATGTGCCCTCTAAGGAGCGTTTAGCCGCAAGAATTTTCTGAATTGGTTCATTAATAGCCAAGAAAGAAACTCTCTCCACTTGCCCCATCTAGCCTCTGCAAGTGAAGTTCCTTCCCTGCGTTCTCCCACACCGGACCTCGAGGTTCACGTGACGCATACGTCACGGGCCCCGGCTTCATTTCTTTTTCTCCTCGCCTTTTTGCAGCGCAGCACACTTCCATTGACAGCATCGTGCGCAAGCTGTTGCAATTGTCTTGTTTCGCGCAGCACATGAGTAATTTTTATAAAGCTAATGCTATCAGCACAAATAGTTGCGGCATAGGTGGTTGATGTGCTTTGGCAGCACGTTTTTCGTGAACAAGTAAAGCCAGCAAATAATTTCTTCCCCCACAATTTATGGAATAGATGTTTACATTAAAAACTTGCATGATCAATTTGAAGACAACTTCATTTTGCTTGATTCTTCAAGGATGGTTTTGTTCATAATTATCCACGTCTCATGGTGGAATCGTCTTTGTGTCGAGACTTTTGCCTCTGAATGTAACATTTGCATACTGAGTATCAAACTCGATGATGAAAACAGTCATCCAGCATTTTTTTAGATTTCTTGCAAAAACTTCCAAATAATGGGACAGTCCCAAAACACGAACTTTAGCAGTCAAATTAATTTTGTTGCTGTTTACAACACCAGCGGTATTTTACTTCATTTTGCCCTATAGTGGACTTCACTGATATACCATCTACAGTAAACTCAGTTCCACGAACGTCGGTTTAACGAATATTTGAGAACAGACTTTTAGAAAATTCCTGTCAGTTTTTGTATGCATTAAACGCAAAAATCGTTCAATTAAACAAATTTTTGAATAGTGAATATTTCAGTTGAGCAAACTTGATCAGTATACCTGGGCTCATTTTTTAAATCAGTTGAAGTTTTGCGCACTGCAGCGCTGGCGTAGCCAAAGCCCACTGCACCAAAATCGCCCCTCCAGCAGCAGCTATGTGTGTTGTCACAGTGAGCTGGTTACCTGTGCTGAACTATCAGATCTGAAAATTGTTTCCAGTGTTCGTCACCCAGAAGAAGGGTGCGATGAGGAAGATGCAACGGCAGAGGCAGAGTAAAATCCTGTAATTCTGCTCGAGGCTTGGGATGCCTTTGAAAGTTTAGAGGCTTCCATGTCTCAGCAAAAGGCTGTGCCAGATAAAGTGCACAAAAACGCAGACTCTCTGTACAGCTTTGTTACTTTTGTGCTTTAAGAACAACAGTGCAAATGAAAATTACATATCTTTTTTTCAAAATGTGACAGGCAGCAACGTAACTGTTATGCACTTTGTATATATTGATGCACATAATTCCGTAAATTGCATTTCAAACTTTTGACTCGATGTCTGCTATGCCCTATGCTGTTCCATATTCTAGTGAATATTCAGGTTAGTGAACTTTCAGTTAAGTGAACTATTTCCTTGAGTCTCTTAAAGTTCACTCAAGTGAGAGTTCACTGTAGTACAAGAAGTAATGCGGTGGCCAACAGCGTGAGGGTGTTTTGCTTTCACTTGTCGCACAGCTTGATCTGCGTACTGTGCCGTCACAAAGTGCACGCATGCGTTCATGACCTTTGAAAGTGCAACAACGTCACACCAGACTGTGATGCGTGAATTCAGTTTGGAGTTTTCTATCTGCACACGAGCTTTCCCCGTTCCATCCTGCAAGCGCAAAAATAAAAGTCTGTGATGGCATTAGCGGTAGTTGCCGGCATGTCACCCACGGACCTAATCTTGGCTTCCGGCCGCCAAATTAGCCCACGGTCTCACGCCCAATAGCCAAGCCGAACAGCACTGGTACGAACTTTTTAACAGCCACCTTGCTGTGATGGCCTGCAGCCCATTAACATGTCAGCTGACAGTGAATTTTTGTCATGGCAGCACAATGCAGCTAGGCCTAACCAGCACTGTTTGTAGAGTTAGCAGAGTTCTTGTTTGGTGCAATGTCGACTACAATCTTAGTAGCAGCAGCACGGCATTCTTAAAGCCGTGACATCGGCTTGCCAATAAAAGTGAAGGTCTGGCTCTGCATCAGCATCATCCTCACAGCTTCCTGAAAAGTGATGCTGTCCCATCGCCTAAGCAACCCGCACCCAGTGGGGCGAAAGGTGTTGAAAACAAACAACAGCCAGAGAAGAAACAATTTTTTGATCCAGGCTTAATTGGAGTGGCTTGGATCAGTCCACCGCAGAGCTAACGCAGCCGCTACTTCAAGCCATGTTGCTTTCTGTGATGCATATGGAAATGGCGTTGAAGGACTTAGTTTCATTTTCGAAAGCTCAGGCAACCCTCTTGGCATTAGGTGGGCACAGATTTCCCTTATTTTGCTGAAATGTGGCAGGGCACAGCAGGGTTTATCTCTTGGCACAGTTTTTCAAGAGCATTAATGTATAGTACACAAACAATAGCATAGGAAATGAAGAAGCATTACGGAAGTAAAACAATCTTTTCAGTTAAGGAGCAGTGCTGTCTAAAATTCAGTGGGGCTGACAAAGAGCAAGCAACTGGCACACACTTACAAACAGGACAGTCAATTTCCAACAACGGAAAGGTAATTAGCATACCTGGCTTCTCGAATAACTTGAGGCAAGTCAAATCTGAACGCAGCCAGGAGAATGCTGTCCATGCCTCCCGTTGATTCCAACCCTCCAAACGTGGTAAGGCAATTCTGTCAGGTTAGAAATAACCAGAGCATAAATGCTGCAATGCATAACTGCCTGAGCAAACACAGTGGCTTTGGCATGTTGAGGTAAAGAACCAATTCTCATATACTATCAGCAGGTGTGGGCCTTTCCCCATCACTTAACTAAGCAGGACACTTGTGCTTGCTCAGTCTTGCATGAATTATGACAAACATCAACTATCTATACACTGTAAAAGCCTGACACTCGTATAATAAATATGAATACCGGGTGCGCGAGGTATTTGAGTACGCTATTCCTTATCGTTACTGAGACCAGCAGGTTCGTCATATCTATATAGGCGTGCGGCTTCTTGTTGGTTGACCCCTTATCACTCACACTGCCCAGTTTGTTCAAAGATGGAAGCGTACAGGTTGACGCAGAAAATGAAATGCCGTGCAGTCCTCATCGGCCTGGCCACAGCGGCCACCACAGCAACTTGGAACTTGACAGCTTTCTGAACGTGGCGAAGACTTTCGTTTACAAGGCGTGAACAGAACTGAAGCATTCTGGTGGTGACATGGCACCTGTGGCGAAAAGGAAAAAGCACAGCCAGTGGTCAGGCATCGTCAGAACCCCTGATTTTTCCCTGGTGACTGCAAGTCATCGTGATTGACGACCCAGGGAAATCGATGCAGGCCATTGCAAAGGAGCTTCAAGTCGCGGAGTTGACTGTCAGGCTCGCGGTGCAGAAGGATTTGAGGTACCATTCTGATGTCACGAGGAGGGGGCAATCCATGCACGATAAAACTCTGGAGACTCATCTGCTCCAGTCCAAGCGCTTGCTAAGCAAGCTGAAGAGACCTGAGAAGCCTGGAGTGCTCTGTTCATTTTTTTTTCAGATGAAAAGAACTTTAAGGCCGAAATGTTAACCACCGTAACGACAGGCAGCTTTGTGCAAGTGCTGATGAGGTGCTTACAGTGATGCACAAAAATTTATGTCGTCTGTGATGGTGTTAGCAGTCATCAGCAATGAGGTTGACGTCATGCCACCACACTTTTTTGCAGTAGGATTCCACGTTAATGCTGCCGCGTACGTGGAGGTGCTTGCCACCGTTGTAAAGCCCTGGATAGAGACTGTTTCAAAAGGAGGACTTAATGTCTTTCAGCAAGATTCGGCTCCCACCCACACCACCTGCATCACCCAGGAGTGGGTCTGACAACTTCTACAACCACATCACTCCCAGCTTGCGGCCTGCTAGTTCTCCAGATTTAAATCTGCTAGATTACTATGTCTGGGGCGTCATTGAGAGAGAGGCCAACAAGCAGCCACATAACACAAAAGACTAGGTGAAGGCCGCCACTGCTGACTCAATGGCCAACACCTCTAAGGACCAGCTGATCTGCGCATACAGCCGTTTCCAAAGACGAATTGAATCGATTATAGCTGCGGATGGCGGATTCATTGAGTAATTGTGCAAATAAACAGTAAGAGAAATATTTCCTGAAGTCGGGTGAAAATATGTCCACTTTTGATGGAGATATTCTTCTCTGCCTGAAGCCAACATTGTGTTCTCAAATACCTCGCGCACCCAGCATAACAAATTATATTAAGTGATATCATATATATAGTCAATCTGAATTTTGATTGGCCATGCGTTATTTCTATGAGCATCCTACTGCTATACAGTCAACTTCCATTAATTCTACCTTGACGAGACTCACAAAATTGATCAAATTTTCTGGTGGGTCAAATTGAACAAGGTGCAGAAAAAACGCCAAAATACACCAATTCATGTGGCTGCATTTATCTGCCTGATTTTAACACACCCTCAAACGTGCACCCACTTTCTAGGTGTCCAAAGTAGAAAAACTGACGTAGAAGTAGCATTAAAGCTCCTAACAAAGTAGAACTAGAAGGCACAGCCGATTCTTTAGCAAGAATGGGCAAGGGTCTGAAATGGTTTGAATCGCAGAGACTGGTTTCTAAATGTCAGCTTCGCCACAATACATGTGTGTTATGCAGTAAAGCATATGCATGCCACAAAGACAGTTTTGGTTTTGTGACCACTGTTAAGAACGGCCCAGCTGAGGTGCAAGTGTTGCCAGCCAGTTGCGACAACGGCGGCGTCAACTTACAAGGAACGCCACCGTTACGCTCTAGCCTCGTCGCCGTTGTGACTGAATCAGTTTGGCGGGCCAACTGTTGTTACCTAACCCACCAACGCGGACCTGATCTGCTATGAGTGGGGGAGTTGCCGCGGGAACGTCGTCGGAGGCCCCTTTCCATGCGCTGACCAAGACGCAAGACAATGACTACCCGGGCGCACTGCGAGGGTCGGCTCCGAGTTCCACGAAATCCGTGTGATGTCGGTTTCGGACCTTGAACCTGTGTGTGTGTGTCCGTCCCGCGGAGAGGCGGCGTGTTTACGATGACTGGACGAACGTTTCCGCCACCTTGGTATTGGAGGAGGACCGAGTATTTATACACGGCTGTTGTGCGGATGCTCGAGACACTCAGTCATGTTAGACTGAGACACTCAAGCATTCGTGTTAGACTGACATACTTTCTCTCGCAGTCATGCTAGACTGATGAACTGCATGTAAACAAACCCATATTCCTCATTCTCGATGAGAAGCAGTACTTCCCTTCATCAACGTCCTCAGTGTGGATAAGTTGGACGACGGCATGGGCCAGCTACCTTCCAATTCATGCCAGACTCCAATCTTGACAACGGATCACGAGCGATGGGATTGAGCCCCCAATCCTGACACTACACACGCAATTTCCGGCCCAATTTTCTCAAAAAAAAGGAAAACAGGCGTACATTGGAAGTGGGTAAATACTGCAATCAGACATTGTGAGATACGGTTATTGCCTGAAAATCTCCGTAGGGCAGGCCAAAAATGAGCTTTTTCGATGGGAGATGGCATTTGTTCAACGGATTCACTTGTCTCCAAGCTCTGTTGAGAGAGACGCTGCCACTAAAGATTTCACTGTTGGGATCTCCATAGGAGTGAAATGCCAGCATGTGGACTGGTCAAGTTCAAATAATCTGCCGAAGACCAATTTTAGGATCAAGACAAACGTTTGGGCCCACAGAAATGCACGGGTGCCAGCCGGGACCTTTGGGCAAGACCAAATTGACCAAAAAATGAATTGCTGCAACTGGAGTCGAACTAACAGAAGTCTGCTGTAAAACCTAGCTTAGATTTCAAGGTTCAATACAATACGAGTTATAATGGCGCAAATACTTCTTTACTGGACTGCTGAAAGTACCATGTATGTATTCTAGGAGCGAAAATGCCAAATACTCAGCGACTTGAAACAGCACATCCTGGATGTTTATGCACATTTTGGGCAATGGCTTGGCTGGCCCTGCAGCCGGCAAGCCAGTAAACCAATCTTGCATGATCCAACTGATCACACAGCTGCATATTATGGCAATGGTATGAAGTGTTTGTAATTTATCAATGTTCACATGCCACGTATCGCCATGGCAAGCTGCCAGCATGCCATCAAAATCTACAGGAAACCCATTGCTGCCTTCTTGGAGGAGTCACATATGCTAGTGTTTATTTTGCCCAGGCCCCATTGTGATTTATTCTTTTTTTGTGGATGTTGTAACATAACACTTATAGCGAATATTTAATACAACGAAAATATTTCCAAGTCAGGTGTGAGTTATATGATGAGGATCGACTGTATACACATGTGATTGTGCCCAAACAGATACCTGAGCAGAACAAATACTGCATGCATGATATAAGCCTTAGTGAATGTCATTTCGTTAGCTGTTCTGGGTGCATTCCAGTGTACCATTGGAAGCCGTAAAGATAAGCCATTATTTGGCTTGTTTTAACTAAGCCATTTCAAAAGGCTCCAAAAACAACACACGCTGACAAAAATTTAGAGATCTGTTTGTACATATATGGCAAGTCCACTGCGTGTACTGTTTGCTAGTAGTCCAACTGAGTTCTCTCTAAGCCCAGGGCTCCATTTAAGCTGAGCTATCGGTAAACGTAAGAATCTGACTTCAACAAATATACTATTCCTGGAAAGGAAAAGAAAAGAAAAACTAAGGAAACCCACCATAGTGCAGCACACTTCCCTTACTTCAACAAAGTTTGGAATCTAAAGGACTGAATGCAAGCAAGGAGAAAACAACAGTTGAACGACCAAACATTATTCACTGTTGCTGAAACCACTAAGACAACAGGAAAAGCAGCTGTTTAGAGTTACCTGCAGTACACCCGCCTTTTCAGATCAATGCAAATTACTATCAGACTGTAACCATTAGCATTTTTAAAAATTCTTGTCATTACAATGTTTCTACTTGTAGTTTCCAGTTCGTTGAGGCTCTCTGTTTCTCGTTCCAGATGTGCTGGACAAGTATGGAGCGATCTCAATGCGACATGAAGTGCAGTGCCTATTACTTTGGCACATTAAATAAAGTGCCGTTGAAGAGACACTGATCAAAACTGACACAGACACTGGCACCATTACGCTGCCATTCCCATTCGTACCCAAGCTTGTCGTTAATTCTGCAATAGTCAATCATGCTTTGCGCTTCAATCGCAATAGAAAACTTAAATACTGATAGACCTTATTAAGGCTAGAAACTGATTGTGCCAACAATGGTTCTCATCATCAGAAGCAGAGAAACATCGCAAAGGATTAACACACAGAATCATGTCACAGTAGAGTTGGAAAGTGAATCATAAACCCTGAAAGAAGGTGAATGTGGAAGTCCACCCCCACTGACCTCTGCCAGGTCAGCCAGCATCTGTGGTTCATCTGTGGGCCGAGTGTATGTCACCAGTGCAACCAGGTAGTTGTACCACGTCATGCACAGCTCCCTGTAAGGTATCATAAGTATCTGCACCAAGAATATGCCTCAGAAAGTGCACTGTAACAGTTGTACAGCGCATACTTCAACTCCTCTTGCCATTACCACAAATCATATACTTACAACAGAGTCGAACCCACTTGTAACGATACCGGTGTTAACAATATATTAAATACAATAATGAACAGCTGATACATTGTCAACTTTTCTCTGTGTTCTATTCTAAGATAGATCACTTACTACAATGCTCCTATGCCATGTTATCTTATAACAGTTACATCTGGCTACAGAGTATATTCTCAAAAAAAAAAAAGAATGCAAAACCTTGGGAAAAAAAATGCGAGCCCCTTTGTCACACCCGCCTTTGTGACACCGACACACACCCTACCTCCACACGGCCCACCTTCTTCGCATTGGCTAAAAAAAAAAAGAATATGTGAACCTCTTTGTCACGCCCACTTTGTGCTGCGCGCATTCTTTTCTTGGCACGACTTCGTCGCAATGACTAAAAAATACAGGGAAAAAAATTATGTGGACCCCATGCAGCATGGAAATGACGTAAATGAAAGTTTGTGCTGTTTGCTTTGATTGACGAATCGGTGAGATTTATGGCGAATGTTTAATTTCTTCAATGTTTCGTTCAATATGAGAGTAGTGAGTTGATTTTAAAGGTTACTGTGCATGTACGACTGCTGTTTGTTTGCGAATTACACAGAGCACGTTAGGAGACACGTTGGCTTGAGGCATTGTTGTGTGCCATTGTTCATAACCTCTAAGAGGGTACAGCATTGTAATTTCCTCACATGGCACATGGCATTCGTGGCAGAAGTGTTTTAATTATGGGGCTGGGCTGTATGTGCCAAAACCACAACCGGATTATGAAGTACGTTGTAGTGGCCGACTACGGATTAATTCTGACAACCTGGTTTACCTTAATGTGCACCTAATTAAAGTGCATGACCATTTTTGTATTCTGATCCCGTCGAATGCGACTGCTACGGTTGGAATCAAACCCATGACCTAGAGCAATGGCATGGCCACAAAGCTACCACGGTGGGCACAGAAGTGTCAATATGACGCGTGACTGCTTCCGGGATGTTCCCTAGACCCTACGGTGCTTTAATGCAGCTTTGCATTTGCATGTTATGCGTCAGTTGTCCGCTTGCCAAATTTTCATGGTGTTTATTTTTCAGAAATACCAGAAATGTACTGCACCTTTATTTTCCCGCAACCACTTTTGTGTTTATAGCAGTAGCGTTTCCTTGCCTTCTCACGTAATCTTTGCCCTCACCCACCCTCTTCCTCTGTATGGGAACTGCGGGAGTGGCAAGGCTGCTCATTTGTTTCGTGAATATGTCAGTTCTATCCACTCTCAGATCCCTCTCCCCTTCCTCTCTGCAATTCTTTCTACCTCCCCTCCGGACTTGCACGTTAGTAGAAAGGTAAGTGCTGCAGTTCTTGCAATGCTTTTACTGGGGGCTACAGATAAGTGCAGCTGTCAAGATGCTAATGTGGCGATGCTCAGAAAGCTACAGAGGGCATTGTGCACATGCGACAGGTCCAAACGAGTCTCTCATGACACCTTTCCTCTCTGCCCCGCTCCTTCTACGTATATACATGATCTCAGCCACCCCCCGACGTGGCTTGCAAGGCAGCAGTAGCAGTGCAAAAGTCAAAGGAAGGGGCAAAGACAGCTTCGCTTTAAAAACTTGCAAGCTGCTTTTTTACATCGTCCTTCTCCTACCGGAAAATAGGGGTAAGTGAAGCTTGTACTGAGTGCACCTGACCTTCTTCATAGTTAAGTAATCCACAGGAAATGGTGCCGGATTGCTTCGGCCTCCCATTCTCTCAGCTCGGGATCTTCTTCTCATTGCTGTCGGATTCCCTGGGCTCGGGCGGCTCTAACGGCTGGATCAGTGCGCAAACGGTGAGCCCTTTCACGGGCGAGTTCTCGCCGCTGCTCATAGAACGCTGCCTGTTCCTCGAGGCAATGCACAATGCGTGTCCAACCCATCCATTTTCCAAAACTGAACAGAAACGAAGCCGGCGCAGCGCGTGCGAAACCCTTTCGTGCTCTTTCCCTTCCTGGCTGAACCAAAACAGCTCCGATTGATCGCACGCGCGGCGTGAGCGCGCACCTATGCAGATGGAATTTTTACTAATGATTCACGCTCCGGTGCCAGCGCAGCTGTCAACTCATCAAACCACCCCCTTCCTACAGCTGCTACGCTCTGGGAGCAACTGGGTTTTTATGTGACCATGACGATGCCACTTGTTAGCCAACACAAGCTTCACTTGAAAACAGTAATGCTATAAGTATGTTTGACTATGCTTCTTCCTGTTTAAATAAAATTTTGGATGTTTGTCCCCTCTGCTTTTTTTTCATGCAACCCGGTTATCAATGATCAATTATTTAACAATTATTGGTTATAAAAATGGGATTTTCTTGGCACTTGAATATTGTTATAGGTGGGTTCGATTGCATGTGCATACTTAAGAGCATGGCATCTGTTATCACAAGTATTAATGGCATGAGTGCCACTTGTGCCATGAGGCTGTGTAGCCCAAGCTTGTTTTCTTGTTGTAATGGAAGTATGTTGCATAAGCCTCTGTAGAGCTGCATACCAGTGCGACTATGAAACCCCCACGCCAGTACTGCTTACAACACTGTTCATTTTTGAAAATGAACAAGATGCAATGATGATAACCAAAGGGGGACCGGTATTGCCCTTGATAAATGATTTTACAGAAGCACTTCAAAATGCATTAATGTCATCTAAAAAGTACAGTTGAACTTCGATATAACGAAGCTGGTAAAATAAGTGATTTGCTTTGTTATATCGAAATTTCTTAGCATTGAAATTCGACCTTTTATGCAAGTAAGTACAGTCGCGATGAATTTTTTTGACACAGAAGGGGGCCACAGAATGTTACAATTTATCGGGCAATAGAAAAAAAGCAAATTTAAATGAGAAAACAATCCATTTTGGTAAATTTGAGAGTCGGCGACGAATGGTATGGTTTCATGCCACGTAAGTTGACGATATCTTCTCGGCGGTATGATTTAAGCGAAGCCATCCACGCTTTCGTGTGCACTCCGCCCCCATGGGTGATAGCGTCACCTGCACTGGGACGACGCTATCAAGAAAAGCGCTGGCAGCAGGGAGCGAATGCTTCATCTAGCTCTCGCTCCAACGGGTCACTGAAAGTCGAGATTATGCCACTCCAATAATAAACGCATGGTAAGACAACTTACGTCATGCCACGCCATCTCAGCACCCCCACTCTTTGCACATGCAGCAGATAACTTCTAAAGCAGAGTGCGCAGTTGCGTATGCGGCCAGCCACGCTTACAGCCATGCGCAGCCACGGGCTTGACATGCCAGAAATCGCAACGTGCACCAACTCACCCCCCTACTTGCTCATCGTACGTGCTTGATCACGTTACCCCGAGCTCGCTCCCTTGCCCCCTTTCCCTTTGCTCGCGCAGGGAGGCGGCATTCGTGCGTCAAGCCAGCATCTTTCTTTCTCACCCTCGCACACTTTCACTGGCCCCTAAAGCACAAAGTGCTCGGGGCGCGATAGGATCTTATCCCACTTGTACTTTATACGGAACATGCTGCGGCTCCACTTCGGCGGCTGCTCTTGTCTGGCGCCGCACTATTTGAGAGGTGGGTTTGCAAGCAGCCGCTTGTAATTCAATAAATTGACCATCTGCTTCCACAGAAGTTTCCGTTTATTTTCTCGTTATTCCTTTGCGGTGGCAGTGAAATTTCGTTATATTGAAATCGTGCATGAAGTCAATTCGTTATATTGAAGTTCTAAATACATGGTGTTCTGTGAACAAGAGGTTATGAAAAGTTAAATGCTTCTTTAATCAAAAATTTTACTATACCTAAGTTCATTATATCGAGGTTTAACTGTATTGAAATCATATTACGATGTATGCAGACTGCTCATTCGCTGACATACCCTCTTGCAAGCATTTCAGGTTTACTATATTCATCACACAAGGAATATGATGGCGCACACTAAAAAAATCTACCTTTACATTGTCACACATAGCATTTCAGTGCTTGCAATGCCAGATTTTAATTGGCCTTGAAGCATGCGCAAAGTGGCACATTTCATGGTATCCCGACTTTCTTTTTTGCTGTTGTGCCCATTGTTCTAAACAAAGCATGCCACCTGTTGTACTAATGATGCTCTTACATGACCAGACGGTGTGCCGTCGAACTCTTGATTATGTTCTTTCACTTCAATAGGACAGCCTTGGTGCAACATTCAAAAGTTGAATGCCTGGCTCGAATGTGAAAGGTCTTGAGCTTGAACCCAACCCAGAGATCAGAATTTTTTTTTTTTCAGCGACATGTTGTAAGACATATCAAATGATCAGCCAAAAAACAAACCAACGGAAGAAGCACGACACTCGGAGACCCCTTCGTGATTAAACGAAACAGAGGGGAGGAAAAGAAAAAAGAAATGAATTACATACCTTAGTTCTCTGAAAGTCTCCTTGTCACCCATTAATATCTGTGTACAAAAGGAGAAAGATATGATTTCGTAAGAAAAATAAAGTAAATAGATATGAAGCTATGTGCCTTATGAACATTTTTGGGAGTCAAAAGGGCAATTCTAGTTTATTCTAGCAATTCTAGTCGCACAATGCGCTTAGACCAATCAACTGAATGCTATCATTACAAAATGTATTTTTTATGATAAAAATTGAAATTCAGCTGCAAAGACACAGCATTTAAAATCTGGCAACCTTAATTGTAAGAGGCACGTCCGTCCATTCATACATCCATCTAGACCTTAACGCCAACCGAGTGATCAAAGTTGTCTACCAGCTTGGGTCACTAGGTATGAGCTCGTGGTCGTGATGCCGCCGTGATCATTCCATTGTCATTTCAGCTTCTTCATCTGATTCTATGATGCTGTGATTGTCGTGTAAAAAGCAGTGGACCCCAGTGGTCCAACTTGTTAAAGCTTTGGTGACTAAGTAAGTGCTTGTGGTCGTGATGCTACCACGGCCGTTGCATCGTCATCATTTCAGCTTCGTCGCCTGACTCTCTCGTCCTGCCATTGTCATCATGCCACCATTCGATTGTCACCATACAGTTGTCCTGCTATTTCCGTCATTGCATCGTCATCATGCACGCCTCTAAGCGTCCCCATGATGCTGTCGTGGTTGTTCCATCATCGTCTTCCAACTTCACCATCCGATTTCACCATGCCGTCATCGTCATAGCATTGTCAAGCTATTGTTATTATACAGTCTTTGTGATACCGTCGTGATGACGGCCACTATATTCATACACACGTTATCCGATTGTCTTCATGCTGTCATCATCACGTTGTCATCGATATCTCAGAATTGTTTCTCATCGTCACCATGCCTTCATCCTCATGCTGCCTTCGTCATTCAATCGACATCATTTTTTCTGCATCATTCTATTGTCTTCACTGCGTCATCGTCACATTGTCGTGGGCATCCTGTCATGCTCATGGTCGATCTTGGCAAGCAAATGCCATATCAACGTTACCCAATATCGGAGAACAGTGCATGCGAGTACAGTTGAAGCAATAGAATTCTCAGGATGACCCCAACCAATTTTACATAAACGTGCCTTCAGCAATAGGATGCGTCGATATCGCTTGAATGCTAATCGCATTAACATCAACAGTAACTGTGAGATGGATTCTGCCGGAATTTCTCTTTTACCTTGCTCACTGATTCAATTGGGTGATGGCGACGACGGAAGTTCCTCTACAAGATCCTAATAGGAAGCTGGTGGCAGACGTAGCCATAACAGTTAAAAACGTCAGCGAAGCATGGAGATGTGCATAAAATTGTGCAACCTGGCATCATGGTCTCTATAACCATAAAACATATTCAATATGCAATTTCTAAGAACATCTATGACTTCACTTCTGATACAATGAAATCTCGATATACCTAATGAACGTCAGGGGACCATGACAAATTGTTCATTATTCTGAAAGGTCGTTAGAGTGAAAGCCCCAATATTAACCATTCTGCCCATCAAACCATCAGTGAATTAGTTGTCATTGTATGGGCCATCCACGAAAACATCAGTACTGCCTCATGGCTTGTGCTGCTGCCATTTTCCATAGAACCTGCCACTATACACCATTGGCACACCCTATAGTAACAGTGAACAACGCCTACAGTACCACTGACAAGGAGGAAGCTCGGCGTCACCTCCAAAGCCCGATGCTTTTCTTTTCCCACATTCCTTGCCCCCGCAAACTGTCTCGCTTGAGGCCGGCACCTAAACTATAAGAAAACGCAGATCGGATGGCTATTTAGAAATCGTTATGTAATATTTACGGTGCATAAAAGAATGCACTCGCAGGAGCCTGAACTAGATGGTGCCACCATACCGAGGAAGGTTATGGATCGCGAATCTCATCTCGTCATCTGTACCTGCTCACCTGCACAAAGTGGCAACATGGTGGCACCCTTGTGGTTGCCGATTTCAATGCATGGACACAGTGGGAAGTTTTTCCTCCAGAGTCGTTTATATGAACTCTATGTACGTTCAAAACAAACAAAAAGAGAAAAGAAAAAAAAAGAATAAAGTCCACTCCCGCATTCTTCTCCTACCGCATCGTCTCAGGTTTTCCGAGTCCGTGCACTGCATCGTCGTCTGCTAGCCTACTGCTCCGGCTGCCGTGACGATATACTGACATCTAGGAATTCTCAGAATTCGGAATATGAGTTCTTAGTACCGAGATGCTGTTAACATGACACGGAAACAGAACAATGGTCGTTCGTCTGAAAAGTTCTGTACTCTGAAGTTTGTAGTACTGAAATACTTTTACATTAGAACTATAAGCAGTCAGCAAGGGATTTCTGAAATGTTCGATAAACTGAAAAATTCATTAATGAAGTGCTCGTAGTAACAAGCTTTCACTGTTCATGTCACTCTAAGTATTATGGGATAGAGCTAACCTTGCAGATGACTTCCAGCTCCGGCAAGAGAGAAAAATCACCATCCGCAAGATGACGAGCACACTGGGCCTGCCACGTCTGCCACCAGACATGCAGCTCCCTCGACGCCACCTGGTGGGAGCCCTATACAACAAAAACAAAAAGACATCAATCTTTGGAACTCCCTCACTTCCAGTTCTGCCTTCCACCTCATTCTTGAGTGTACACAATCAAGGTTATGTGGACACCCGAGTCTCGAACCTCTACGTTATTTTTTAATGTGGACGAAAGTATTGTTGCTAGTCAGCACGCTCATCATGTCCCATAAATCGTCTCTTTCCTCGTGTCTTTATAATTTTGCACTTCTTTCTTTCCAGCCATGTTACCAGATCAATTTGCTTAGCCCATGGTTCTGCTCTAATCGAGAAAGGGTCAAGTTCAATTCTTCAGCTTTAGCCAAAACGTATAGTATAGCAATGTGGCTTCTCTCAATAAAAGCAAGCACGCTGTCAATTGTAACATATGTCATCACCAGAAGCTGTAATTAAAGCAGTTGCTTCAAAGTGTTGTTTACACTGGCTTTACTCAACAAAGTATAACAAAAACATAGACGTTTCGCCACCTATGCGGGTGGCATCGTCAGTACACAATGGCAACAAATGAGAAATACATCCTATTTATCTATGAAAGTGCCGTAAACATCCGGCAGGGGGCCACGGTTAGAGTTACATGAAGATTGATTACGACGGATGAACCATGATTCTACGAACTTTCTTGGGCCCCATCGGTGTTCCCGTGCTAGTGTGGTTACATTGTTAAAATCAAACATGTGTCCCTTTGATAAACAATGATCAACCAATTCTGTCTTGACACGTGTAGCATGGGTGGCTTTCGTAGCATCTCTTAGATGTTCCTTGATACGGGTGCGACGTCGCCGCCCTGTCTCGCCAATGTAGCTGGCATCACAGTCCGAGCAGTTGACCTTGTAGACGACACCACTTTGTTCGTCCGGAGGTGTGCGGTCCTTTGGCTTCGGGAACACGTTTGCCAACGTGTACGAGGGTTTAAACACAGTTCGAACACCTAAAGGCCGTAAAGCCCTGCGCACTGCTTCTGATACACCGCGGACATACGGAATGCACACAAAGGAAGCTGGCCTTTCGGCCTTGCTCTCACGAGGTTTTTGCATGCGGCGCTGCGTATCATTGACAAAGTGCTCAGGGTAACTCCGCTTATGCAATAGAGTGGCCACATTCGTTAATTCTTGCTCCCTCAAAGTTTGCGTTGACGAGAGCGCATCGCAACGAGACAGGAGAGTGCGTACCACGGCATGTTTGTGTTCTATAAGGTGGTGAGAGTCAAAACTCAGCACACTCCCGCTATCGCAAGATTTGCGATATACGGCTGTCTCCACCGAACCTCCTTCGCTCCGTTGTACCAGCACGTCTAGAAAGGCTAGGCTGCCACTATTCTCCAACACTTTGAAGCATGAGTTCCCCTGGCTTTTGGAACATTTTCTTAAAGCAGTTGGCAAGAATATTCTGCAGAAGAGCAAAGCAGAAATAAGTTTCATTTTTACAGCATCTGCACACATGGCAATTACCCGTCCAAGCATGCCCACCTGTGGTGCCGACTGCAGCAGCTCATCCAGCAGGACGAAGTCGTCTCGGCCTGAACTTGGGTGTGTCCTGAGAAGCCGCCTTACATCATCCAGGTTGGCCTGAAGGACCAGCATATACACCTGCAAATCCATTATAAGACAGAGCATCACTGTAACCAGTTTGTATTACAATCACAAGCACTGCCAACACATATTCTCACAATGTAGTAATAGGGAAGTGGCAGGCAAGAAGGCAGGCAGTTAGAAAGAAGAATTATGCTGAAAACAGTTTATTAGGAGGCCTTTTGCCGGACATCAAGCAATACTAAAGTTCCAGCGATCGCAATCACAGTCGGCAATCATCGAATTAGAAGGGAAGCAGCTTTCAGCTGGCCTCACTTTATGCATGACGCAGCAACTCGTCAGTAACCCTCGTGAAGGCATGGTGAAAGTTTACAAAGGAACGGGAAGTGCCATGTTGAAGATGACCTCAGGTGGGGAGATAAGTGGGCAACTTCCATAACAGTCTTGGCGCATAAAAAGCATAAAAACAATGAGTAAGCTTATGTTTGTGTTTTATTGTCATACCAAAGGTGCACCTCAGTTTAATCTTTGTGAACACGAAAAGAAGGGTAATTAAGGCTCCAGATGTGGGGAATGAGGTGCATACTCGGTGCCTTCAGGCGAGCATTTCACCTATTTTGTCGTCCCCCCACTTGTCCCTTTCCACTCGTGATGGTTATCGGGGGTAGCTTTTTCCAGGGACTGGTTTGCAGCGATGGCGCTCGTGCTGACAGTTACAGTGCTGCAGTCGGCAAAACAAGTGCAAGCGAGACCTCTCCAGGACACCACTCGATGCGTACATGTTTTTCCTCTTATCCACCAGCCCCTTTGTTCAGGCACAGCTCAGACTTCAGCTCGTCTGTGATACCTTGCACTTATAGCGAGCACGTACATGGCGTTGCTTGTTTTCTGAACGCTAAGCCGAAAAGTGGTACCTAGTGGTCACACGTAGTGGTCATAACTGTGCCGAGCTGCATTTATTCGAGGTTCAAGCCAATGTAGATTGCCCTAGCTCAGCGATTCGATCCACTGGTTATCGCAAGAGCATGCAGCATGGCCACGGGGTCACCTTTCCCTAACAACATGAAGTGGGGAGCCATTCTCTCACAGTGATGTGCTAGATGTGCCCTTTTCTGTATTTTTCGCCCAAGGCAGGTGAGCCCCTTTCATTCCCGTCCTACTCCAGGACCGAGCGTTTGTGCAGCGCTGGGTGTCACCAGAGACAAAGAAACTGTTACCGTTAGCTAAGGACAACACTGTGTTTAGCTGTGCACACAGCGCTTGGTGCCCCTCGTGCGGTTCAAGCATTGAAATAGTGGCACGCTCAGCCCTAACTTGCTGTGGCCGGTACTCCTGTGAGATAAGAGACCCTCGCAAGTAGTAGTGCAAGAACAAGACAAGGACAGACAAGGCAAGGCACACACAAGTGCCTCCTCTATCCTTGTCTCGTTTTTAAACTATATTACTCTGTCATCGTATGCCAACAAGGCCAAACTACTTATGTTAATTAAAGCTGTCTGTCCAATCCCAGCAACATATACGTTACTCTATGGCATCAAATGCTCATTTAGGCACCAGTCAACATAAAAATCAAGTCAATCTAGGTTGATAGGCTACACCTAAAGATTAGTAGACATGTTACCAATATAGCGAGCAACAGAGCTACTGTCAGTGAGCGTGATTTAAAAATTAGGTGCAGGTGTTGATCTTCCACCGAGCCTTAGGAACTGTCAGTAACGATGTAATAGTTGCAGTGCAATCTTGCCTTGCAAGCAAACTGGCTAAAGTGTACACATTCAAAGGGGTAAAATTCAGCAGAAATGAAAAGTAAAAACTTTTTGAGCAATATCAGTGCTAAAAAAATAAATCTCACTGCTCATCATCATCCTCATCAGCCTGGTTACGTCCACTGCAGGGCAAAGGCCTCTCCCATACTTCTCCAACTATCCCGGTCATGTACTAATTGTGGCCATGTTGTCCCTGCAAACTTCTTAATCTCATCCGCCCACCTAACTTTCTGCCGCCCCCTGCTACCCTTCCCTTCCCTTGGAAACCAGTCTGTAACCCTTGATAATCAGTTATCTTCCCTCCTCACTACGTGCCCTGCCCATTTCTTTTTCTTGATTTCAACTAAGATGTCATTAACTCGCGTTTGTTCCCTCATTCAATCTCAGTGCTCAAAAAGTCCCAAAACTGCGAAAAGCCACTAGAAGAAGCTGCTGGCATGGTTCCAATTTCCGTCATGTGCTTACATGGAGACAGTAGTCTCCTGTTTGCAACAATGTTTCCTGTCGCCGATCATTCCTCAAAATGACTGCCGAAGTAAAAAAAAGATGCCCAAGGTTAACATACAGAGAGTTTAGACACACCACAAAATGTTCAGCATGAAGCAGTGCTTACTACCTGCTGTGCCACATTGAAAGGCGCAGCTAAAGCCCCTTCATCCACGTTTCCGCCGACCAGG